>NC_091194.1:23475750-23613250 GCF_040958095.1 Procambarus clarkii
GGTCCTCGACCAGGCCTCCACTCCGAGGAAGCAGCCCGTGACAGCTGACTAACTCCCAGGTACCTATTTACTGCTAGGTAACAGGTGCATCAGGGTGAAAGAAACTCTGCCCATTGTTTCTTGCCGGCGCCCGGGATCGAACCTGGGACCACAGGATCACGTGTCTACTGTTCTGTCCGCTCAGCCGCTGGCTCCTGTCCGCTCAGCCGCTGGCTCCTGTCCGCTCAGCCGCTGGCTCCCGCTGGACTTCCAGCTGGAAGTCTGTCCTCATTTCTCTGCTGGTAGTTCATCCTCATAACCCAGCTGGTAGTCTGTCCTCATAACCCAGCTGGTAGTCTGTCCTCATAACCCAGCTGGTAGCAAGTCCTCATATCCCAGCTGGTAGCAAGTCCTCATATCCCAGCTGTTAGTCTGTCCTCATATCCCAGCCGATAGTCCCTCCTCATTTCTGAGATAGTAGTGTGTTCTCATATCCCAGCTGGTAATTTGTCCTCATATCACATTAGGTAGTCCGTCTTCAGATCCCAGCTGGTAGACCGTCCTCATATCGAACCTTTAACCCAGGAAACAATTTTAAGTTTCCACAATGTTCCTGGAAAGTGTTTGAAAGAATTGGAAACATTTGTTTTCTCCCCATTAAATACGTTATTTTGTGTGGAATTAAATAGGTTTCCAAAACTTATAACCAAAACCTACGTACCTAACGCTAAAAGGAAACTTTGTGACACTTTTTGCTACACCCTCAAACTGATACACCCACAACCGGCTACACCTTTAACCTGCCACACCCTCAACCTGCTACACCCTCAACCAGGCTACACCCTCAACTTGCTAAACCCTCAACCTGCTACACACCCTCAACAGGCTACACCCTCAACTAGCTACACCCTTAACCTGCTACAACCTCAACCGGCTACACCCTCAACCAACTACACACTCAACCTGCTATACCCTCAACCGGCTACACCCTCAATCTGCTACACCCTCAACCGGCTACACCCTCAACCTGCTACACCCAAAACCGGCTACAGCCTCAACCTGCTACACCCAAAACCGGCTACAGCCTCAACTGGCTACACCCTCAACCGGCTACTCCCTCCACCTGCTACACTCACACCCAGCTACACCCAAACATGACTACACCCTCAACTGGCTACACTCACACACAACTACACCCCCACACAACTACACCCTCGACCAGCTACACTCACACCGGACTACATCCACACTCGACAACACCCTCAACTGGCTACACCCAGACACGACTACACCCTCGACCAGCTACACACACATCTGGCTACACCTACACATGACTACACCTACACACGACTTGACCCACTCCCGACTACACCCACACATGACTACACCCACACATGACTGCACCCACGCACGACTTCACGCTCAACCAGCTACAGCCACACGACTACACCCTCAACCAGCTACACTCACACACACCACACACAGTGTGTGGTGTGAGGACTGTGTCAGTTGTACTGGCATTGTACACCATGCTAGTGGGGACTAGTGTGTCAGTTGTACTGGCATTGTACACCATGCTAGTGGGGACTATTGTGTCTGTTGTACTGGCATTGTACACCATGCTAGTGGGGACTATTATCTGTTGTACTGGCATTGTACACCATGCTAGTGGGGACTAGTGTGTCAGTTGTACTGGCATTGTACACCATGCTAGTGGGGACTAGTGTGTCAGTTGTACTGGCATTGTACACCATGCTAGTGGGGACTAGTGTGTCAGTTGTACTGGCATTGTACACCATGCTAGTGGGGACTAGTGTGTCTCTTGTACTGGCATTGTACAGTACACTAGTTGCACGCGTGTTATGAGTAGATTACTCACCTACTTGTATTCACCTAACAGTGTTCACCAAGTTGTACTCACCTACATGTACTCTCCTAGTTGCTCTCATGTAGTTGTACTCACCTAGTTGTACTCACCTATTTGTGCTTCAGTGATATATAATGTAAAATCTACTATAATACAGATGCATGTGATAAAGAGGTATTTTGATGCACTCTAATTTTTTATTCGAAAAAATGGTAGATTAAATGTTGCGTGTGTCCTTCATACACCTATGCAGCAGCATTTTCCATTTATGTTGATGTATTATGCATAAAGTACCAACATATAATTTAAACATAAAACCAGTATTACTTAATACATCATTTAGCAAACAGGGTTATAAAAACAATTTTTAGCAAGATCATAATAAAAAGTAAATGTTTCGCACACCTATCATACAACTAAGGCACAGCATTCACAATTTATATGTATAATGTACATAAATTTTATATTTAAACATGAACAAAATATTTTTTAATAAATAAAGGAGAAAATTGTGTAAGAAAAGGCAACATTTGCTGTATTACATAAAGAAATACTTTAACCATTCTTGGGTTAAAGGTTGCACATGTGCCTGTTGAACCACACATGAAAGTTATCTCTCCCCACAACCATGTTGAAACTTTGATGAAGGTTTCCACAGTGTTTTATGTTTGCAGGGAAGTCCGTCCTCATATTCCAGATGGAAGTCCAACTTCATATAACGGATGGTAGTCAGTCCATATATCTCAGCTGGTAGTCCATCTTTAAATCCCAGCTGATAGTCTGTTCTCATATCCCCGATGGTAGTCCGTCCTCATACCCAAGCGGAGAGTCCGTCCTCATATCCTGGCTGGTAGTTCGTCCTCATATCCCTGTTGGCAGACCGTCCTCATATCCCAGCTGGTAATCCGTCTTCATATCCAAGCCGGTAGTCTGTTCTCATATCCCAGCTGGTAGTTTGTTCTCATATCCCAGCTGGTAGTCCGACCTCATATCCCAGCTGGAAATTCGTCCTCATATCTCAGCTGATAGTCTGTCCTCATATCCCAGTTGGTAGTCCGTCCTCATATCCTAGCTGTTGGTCTGTCCTCATATCCCAGCTGGTAGTCAATCCTCATATCCCAGCTGGTAGTCTGCCCTCATATCCCAGCTGGTAGTCTGTCCTCATATCCTAGCTGGTGGTCCCTCCTCATATAACAGACAGTAGTCAGAGGGTAGTGGTGTTGTTGTAGTGGTGGAGTTGGTAGTGTTGTGGTAGGGGTGTTGTCCTAGTGGTAGTGGTGTGGTAGTGGGACTAGTGGTAGGTCTGGTAGTGGTGATGTTGTAGTGGTGGTGTGGTAATGGTGATAGAGGTAGTGTTGTAGTGGTGATAGTGGTTGTATGGTAGTGGTGGTGGTGTTGTAGTAGTGGTAGTGCTGGTATTGGTGATGTTGTAGTGGTGATGTGGTAGTAGTGATAAAGGTAGTGTTGTAGTGGTGATGGTGGTGGTGTTTGGTGATGGACAGCATTTCCCTTGCTGTCTTGCAATATAAGTTGGAAAAAATGTACATATATAACATGACCTTAAGAAAATAAACCGAAATATGGCATTGGAAGGACTCACTGAGGGTTTGACCACATTCTGTGACAAAGCCTTCTCCTTCATTGCTGTACTCGTCTACACCCTCACCCCGCTACACCCTCACCCCGCTGCACTCTCACCCATCTACACCCACACATGAATACACCCTCACCCGATTGCACCCTCACCCGTCTACACCTAAACATGAATACACCCTCAACTGGCTACACTTACACCTGGCTACACCCACACCCACATAAGACTATACCCTCAACCAGCTACACCCACATAAGACTATACCCTCAACCAGCTACACCCACATCCATCTACAATCATACATGCCTACACCCTCAACTGGCTACACTCACACCTGGCTACACCCACACATGACTACACCCACAAAAGACTATATGTTATACTCAAATTCTATGTCAGTTGAAATGTAACCAATCACAGGCAAGTAGGCCTCTGACGTCATGCCAGACAGAGGAGCACCAGCCATTGCTCCCAGCAGCCTCAGTTCTCCTCACAGACTCAGAGTAGAAGGACCTCGGCTAGGCAGATATATACCTTGTTGTCTCGGTCAATAAATATATATAGAAGCGACTACTGTGTCTACATTCAACCCGAACAAGGCAAACGAATACTGGTGGCAGCGGTGGGATTCGAACCCACGCCTCCGAAGAGACTGGCCCTCAACAAGCTACACCAACATCCGTCTACACCCATACACGCCTACACCCTCAACCGGCTACACCCTTACCCGGCTACACCTATACACGACTACACCCTCAACCGGCTACACTTAATCCCAGCTACATCCACATATGACAATACCCACACACGATTACACCCACACATGATTACACCCTCATACGGCTTCACCCACATCCATCTACACCCTCACCCGGCTACACCCACACTAGCCTGGAGTATCCAATTCACCCTGAATAGGCTACACCCTCACTCAGCTGTTTCCACACACGACAACACCAACACACAACTACACCCCCAACCGGATACACTCACACCTGGCTACACCCACCCATGGCTACACCCTCAACCGGCTACACCCTCATTCGGCTACACCCACACACGACTACACCCTCAACCAGCTACACCCACACCCGTCTACACCCACACACGACTACACCCTCAATCGGCTACGATCGCACCCTGCTACCTCAGTTGTAGCACCTGAAGAGTCATCTACAGTATGTGGAGAAATACAAAAAAATATTCCTTCAGAGGGACAGGACCAGGAAATCACAGCCCCTAACACAATAGTCCCAGAGACAAGAGGGGAGCCTCCAGCCAGCATCCCAGCAACACCAGAGGGGAGGGCAACACTGCCACCCTCCTCTGCATAGAAGCCCTCCCTACCCCTCATCCTACCTGCCCCCACTCAAATGCTAACTCAAAACACCTCATTTCGACCCTGTAACCCCTCCCCCATTCCTACCATTTAATTTCCCCACTCCTCCTTCATCCCATACCCTCCTTTTCCCTCCTCCCTCCTTTTCCCCTCCTCCCTCCTCACCCTGTATTTTCCAGGTCCCCCTACCTCCTTACTCCATACTCTACCTGTACCCCCTTCCCTTGAAACCCCACCCCCCATCCCAGAATCCACTGAGACCTCTGTATAATCCTGATCTAAAAAAACTACAGATCTTCACACCTATAGAACACGTTCCTCCATCAGCATAACGCTCACTAAGAAGAGGACAAGAGAAGGAACAGAAGAAAGTGAGCTTCAAGGCAACGTACACTAACATATATGGGACTATGAATAAAACAAGTGAATATGGAGAATGGACACTAGAAGAAATCCAGAAATAATAGCACCCATAGAAACAAGACTTACGAAAACCATAACAAATGCAGTGTTTCCACAGGACTACTATGTAGTGAGGAAAGAGAGAGAAGGAAGAGGAGGAGGTGATGTAGCTTTGCTGACAAGAAATAGCTGGAGCTTTAAAGAGATGGTTGTTCAGGGCTGTGAAGATTTCAGTTACTACATAACAGGTACCATAGCAATTGGAGGACAACAAATTATAGTAGTAGTCATATATAATCCCCCACCAAACGACAGAAGACCCAGACAGGAATATAATAGAAACAACATGGCCCACCATCATTATAATAGAGAGAGCAGCTTCTGTAGCTAGCAGGAACGGATACAGACTACTAATCATGTGAGACTTCAACCATGGAAAGATAGATTGGGAGAACATAGACCCACATGGAGGACCGGACACATGGAGAGCTAAGCTGCTGGACATAGCAACAAAAAACGTTCTAAACCAATACATCAAGGGACTGACAAGAAAGAGAGGAGAGGATGAACCAGCTATGCTTGATCTAATATTTGCCCTAAATGAGTCGGATATCTTTATATCCGACTCAGGTCAGTGTCCTTGAAGTTAAGTTGGGATCCCACTTGGGAATGAGTGATCACAGTGTATTGATCTTTGAGTACCTGGTAGAGCTAGGAATTATCTCCCCCCCAAAAAAAGAACTGGGAAACAAAGGGCTGGCGAACCAAAAGGGAAATTATGAGATGAGAAAATTCCTAGGGGATATACCATGGGGACACAGAACTTACAACTAAGTCCATACTCGACATGATGGACTATGTTACCCAAAGTGTCAGGAGGCAGTAAACAGGTTTATCCCGACCCGATAGGAAAAAACCCGAGAAGCAAAAGAAGAATCAGTGGTTTAATAGGGCATGTATGAAAACAAAGGAACTGAATAAAAGGGCGTGGAGGAACTTCCGAAATAAGAAAATACCAGACAGTAGAGAGAGATACCAGAGAACCAGGAACGAGTATGTTAGTGTGAGAAAAGAAGCTGAGAAAAAGTATGAAAATGATATAGCTAAAAAAACCAAGACCGAACCAAAGCTACTACACAATCACATCAGGAGGAAAACGACAGTGAAGGAACAGGTGATGAAACTTAGAACGGGTGAGGATAGGTACACAGAGAATGACAAAGAGGTGTGTGAAGAGCTCAACAAGAGGTTCCAGGAGGTTTTCACAATAGAACAAGGAGAGTTCACTGAGCTAGGAGAGGTGGCAGTAAACCAGGCGGCCTTGGAAGAGTGTGAAATTACAAGAGGCACCTGTTGGATCTGAATGTGAGAAAGTCTGTTGGTCCAGACGGGATTTCACCATGGGCATTGAAAGAGTGTGCAGAGAAACTATGCTTGCCACTCTCCATAATGTATAGTAGGTCACTGGAGACGGGAAACCTACCAGAAATATGGTTGACGGCTAATGTGGTCCCAATATACAAAAAGGATGACAGACAAGAGACACTGAACTATAGGCCAGAGTCCTTGACTTGAATACCATGCAAGGTGACAGAGAAGATCATGAGAAAAAGCTTAGTAAAATATCTGGAGAGTAGGGACTTCGTGATAAATTGCCAACATGGGTTCAGGGAGAGTAAATCTTGCCTTACAGGCTTAATAGAGTTCTACGGCCAGGTGACAAAGATTGAGAGAAGGCTGACAGAAGGCTGGGCGGACTGCATTTTCTTAGACCGTCGGAAAGCCTTTGATACCGTACCCCATAAGAGGCTGGTGCATAAGCTGGAGAGACAGGCAGGAGTAACTGGTAAAGTGCTCCAGTGAATAAGGGAGTACCTAAGCAATAGGCAGCAGAGAGTTACAGTGAGGAGTGAGACCTCAGATTAGCGTGAAGTCACCAATGGAGTCCCCGGGGCTCTGTTCTGGGTCCTATCCTGTTTCTGATATACATAAATGATCTCCCGGAGGGTATAAACTTATTTCTCTCAATGTTTGCTGACAACACCAAAATTTAAAGAAGGATTAAGACAGAGGAGGACTGCCTAAGGCTTCAAGAAGACCTAGACAAACTGAAGGAATGGTCGAACAAGTGGTTGTTGGAGTTTAACCCAAGCAAATGTAATGAAGATAGGTGTAGGGAGCAGGACACCAGATACAAGGTATCATTTGAGAGATGAAATTCTTCAAGAGTCAGTGAGACAGAAAGACTTGGGGGTTGATATCATGCCAGACCTGTCCCCTGAAGCCCATATCAAGAGGATAACATCAGCAGCATACGGCTGGTTGGCCAACATAAGAGCGACATTTAGAAACTTGTTTAAGGAATCATTCAGTACTTTGTATATCACATATGTCAGACCAATCTTGGAGTATGCAGCTCCAACATAGAGTCCATATCTACTCAAGCATAAGACTAAACTGGAGAAGGTTCAAAGGTTTGCCACCAGACTAGTACCCGAGCTGAGAGGTATGAGCTACTAGGAGAGACTACGGGAGTTAAACCTCACATCGCTGCAAGACAGAAGAGTTAGGGGGGACATGATCACCACATAAAAGTTTCTCTAAAGAATTGGTAGGGTACATAAGGACATGCTATTTAACCCAAGGGGCACACGCACTAGGGGACACACAGGTGGAAATTGCATGTGCAAATGAGCCACAGAGACATTAGAAAGAATTTGTTCAGTATTAGAGTGGTTGACAAATGGAATGAATTAGGAATTGATGTGGTGGAGGCAGACTCCATACACAATTTCAAGTGTAGATATGATAGAGCCCAGTAGGCTTAGGACCCTGTACAAAAGTTGATTGACAGTTGAGAGGCGTGACCAAAGAGCCAGAGCTCAACCCCCACCTGCACAAATAGGTGAGTGCACAAGACTACACCCTCAATTGCTTACACTCACATCTGGCTACACCCTCAATTGCTTACACTCACACTTGGCTACACCCTCAACCAGCTACACTCACACACACACACACCTGGCTACACCCACAAATGACTACTCCCACACACGACTACACCCTCAACCAGCTACCCCTTCAACTGGCTACACCCATACCCACCTACAACTACTGTGGGGAAGAATTTAGTTCTACAATGAATAATGCTAAATGCTTCGAAGGACAAGAATTCTATAAATAAATAAGAAAACCAGTGGCTTATGGATCTCCTACAATTAATGCATAAATGTGATTAAATATATCAAGACAAATGAACTGTAATATTAAAAATAATTCAGAACTTAATCCATATACCCTACAACTTGGGGGGTTATTCTATAATATGAGATTAATGACTTCTAATAATAAAATAAGTCATTTAAATTCTCTAGTTCACTGAGAGATAAATCAGTTGGCTAACTACAAAATGAACAAGTAAACAGCTTAGCTGTCAAAGATGAACGTCGATCACGTCCGACAACATCAACCAGTTTATTCTTGTCCGAGTCAGCAGCTCTCAAGAAACACGTAAACCCGTAAGTAGAAATAGTTAATTTCTACCTACGGTTAATCTTTCATGGTTAATTCCATGCTGAAATGCAAATATTATGTAATTCAAACTCCAAATCCTAGAATCAATTATTTAATTGTAAATTCTAAATAGATGTGGGGATCAAAGGTGCACTTACGTAGGATTTAATGTTACTGCGCTTCTTATGAAAGGGAAACAACTTACACAAGTTATAAAGGCCAGTATATATTTGTAAAGATACTTAATCCCTGCCGAAAGTGGTGTCCGTAAATAATAGAAGCAGCACAATCAGTCAGGAGCTCATAGACAGCCAGATGCTCCTAATTTGAACCAGTGGCCATAAGCAAACTTCAGAATACCTCAAAACTATGGCAGCTCTCGCGTGTCTCTTTCCTTCCTCCCAGGTGGTACATGTGCAATAGCTCCCAAGGCTGGGATCACGAGTATAAATCACAATATTCACATAATGTTCAGTATGGAAGGAGATGGGGTATTACGAATATTTACGTCATAATAAAGTGTATTGTGCGGCAACAAATGTTTTCTCGTAGTGCACGTCAATTAATTTAGACGACGTTAAATGAACGAGACATATTCAGAGTGGAAATTCGGCTTATCATTTTATTCACTGGAACAGCTGATCGTAGCTGAATAAATTAATTCCAGGAAACGATGATATAGTTACTAACTAAAGATGAATCTATCAATAAACGATTATCCCTAATAAAATGGCAAAATAAGGCTGGATTCTACTCGATCTGTAAATGTGTAAAATTTGTACACCCCTGTGGCTACCTGGCTGATGCAACACTGCAGCCATGAATTCTAGGAAAATATATGACGTTCTACATTTTAATGAAAGAATTTTAATATCACTACACAATGGGTTAGTAATGTAAGTAGAATAGAATGCCTAGTGCAAGAACTACTTCTTAATGTACTAGAGATTAGTAATTAATTGTTGAAAATGTCCACATAACTTCCGGGGAGAGAATACATGGGTCGTAGTTCAAGATTCAGTATTAAGGTGCATGAACAAGTTCACTAGGGCCGTGAGGAGGATTCGAACTTACGTCCGGGAGCATTCCAGACGCTGCCTTAATCGACTGAGCTACGACATGGTCAAAAAGAGTTGAAAACGAAGTTCTACTGAACTTACTGGATCCTGCAGACTCTTCCAGGCACAAACTAGGGTTTTACACAACTCCCCCATGCATTCGAGCTATGTCAATATGCCCTTGTGGACTTGTTCAATTGATGCATCACGCTAATGGGATTTCTGTGTGTACTAAGGTGCATGTTACTTACCCCCTTGAAGTTATAAAATTCTTACATGTTAGTAGGTTAGTACGTTAGTATGTACATGACGGATGTCCCAGATCTGTGTGACAGGTATAGGAATTAAGTCATTGATCTGTCATCACGGGTGCATCTAGTTAATGATTAATGTATTATTCTTTATATCCCTTTGAGATCAAGGTGATTCTGAATCTACAGTGAAATCAATTTCTAGGGTAATTACAAGTCATCGCTGTGACTTATAACTAGATGAGTTACTAGACACTAACTGATTACTGGAGACTCATAAGATCACCTCAACCTCGAATGATTTATGGTCTGCATTTATGCAAAATTAAACTTAGCCTAATGTGTAGTCCTTGCTGGACAAGTATTTTAGGCTATTCTATAATAATAACTAAGTTCCTAACCTAGCTAAATTCTATTTAATGTAGAGAACTGAATATTATGGTATCAATGTAGTCAGTGCTATTGCTTTAGTGAGTATAGATTCAACTTACACTCTGCTGTCCCTAATTAATTTCCCTAAGCCTACCTAAGTAGTGGGTAAATGCTAATTATAGATTAGGCTACAGTGCTATAACCCTCTTGAGGTATAACTAAACACATAGCAACCTAAAGATTATGAATGAGCAGTAGACCTGCTCGGTTTATTCATGTTAAGTTACAGTTCTATAACCCTTTTGAAGTACTTAATACTTAAAGTACTATTTAAGTTTAAGTACTTAAGTACTTAAACCAAAGCGCTTAATAACTTAAAGGATTATTATAAGTTTATTCTGTTAAGAAACTATTTGTTTCACTACTGGTAGTCCTCTGGTAAATGTTCACTTACAGTCTATTGCAAATTCCAATTTTGCTTGTGCTAAGATGCTTCTTCAAACCGTCTCTAAGAATGCTTAAAGGCAGAAACGAGAAAGAAGAAGTAGCTACAAACAAAATTGATACAATGCTGCAGGTGACGTTTCATTAAGTGGATTACTAAATCCTAGTCCAGAAGACTTGGAATGAATGCTGTTTTCTAGTGAAGACTTACCTGAAGGCACTATAAATGCTGTCTTCTCTGGAAGACTTACCCGAAGGCACTGTAGATGTGGTCTTCTCTGGAAGACTTACCTGAAGGTACTGAAGATGCCATCTTCTCTGGAAGACTTAACATAAGGTATGATAAATGCAATAAGGACAGAATGTGGTCAATCATTACCATCGAGAATAGATTCTGGGTCCGCAGTGGGTCAGAGGTATTTGTCGTTGTGACCTGTAGCCAGTTAGGCTACTAACCAATGATTTATTCACTGAGATCCTTAGAAACTATCTCGGCTAATATTAATTGTACCATGACTCAATCTTTAGTTAATGTTGTCAGCTGCATTCTCCCTTGTCCTTAGTATCAGGATATTTATTTCAGATGACAGTTTATTTTCTGATTAGTATTGGTTGTCAGCAGGCATAGGCTTCTTCAGGTTTAAGACTGTACCTGTAGTCAAATAGCCTCCTGCTAACTTTAACAGGTTCATTCCCTGTTGTGTTGTCTGTCCAGTAATAAACTGGTAATAATAATCTGCCCCTATTAATAGACCTACAATGGTGAGGCAGAGTTTATCTTGCTGTCAGCCAGTTCGATTCCATTTTTCTGCAGGAATCTGGCTGTGTTCCCTAGACCCTTAACATTTAGGTCAAATGGGATATGATCAACAACTATGGCTTGGACAGGTTGGACATAACCGCCTAGTCGTACCAGTGTTTGTACTATTGTATATTCTTGAGGTCCAGTATCAGTCAGGAATTCTGCTATGTTCAGTTTCACTTTACGTAAGGGTTTAAGTTTCAACTAGTTAGCCTCTTGTTGAGTGATGAACGATATATGTGATCCCTGGTCGAATAGACTACGTGTAATGATCTTGGATTTCTTGTTATTTAATTGTAGTTGTACAGTAGGTAATGCGACATTATTATGAGACTTGGTATTAAGCACATTAACCTCTTGCCATACTTTGTACTACTGCACAGTGGTGGAAACATCCTGTTCCACCTGGAGTTTAGCCGATTTTGGCCTATCAACTCCACACAATGCAGAATGATGTTGATCCTGATGGCACCTGTTGCATATGCATAATGGGGTGGTGCAGGTATTAGGATCATGCTGCATCAAGCACCTAGTGCACTTGTGCAGTTCCTTGAGGCGCCTTACTCTGGTAGCGCGATCAGGAAAGGTGTGACCTTGATAAATGGTATGATTTTTTTGACAGAATAGACAGCATCTCCTTCCTGTAGTTGGTTCAGGAGTCACAACTTTCGGGGACGTATTGACTACAGGATTAGAAAGGCTGACTGTTTATGTACCTATGGTATTATTTTTCCATTTGGGAGTGGAAGTAGTGGTTTTAGACTTATTAGGCTGTTTGGAGGTACCTTTAGGTTTTACTGATTTATCAGTGGTTGATTTGTCAGTGTCGGATATTATTTTCTCATGAGCTCTCAGTCGATTAACTGTTATCCTTAATCCCACGAAAATCTCATCTAGATATAGGATGTCTGTTCTATAATGAGAACAGATGCATGCTAGAATCTCTTTAGGAAATTTTCTCTGTATTTCCAATTTCAATACCCACTCTGCTCTAGGTACATCTGCTTTGGCACCCAGAGGTTTAATTAGAGACTCTACCTGGAGTCTAAATTCTTGTACAGCTTCAGGTGTCGTATCTGGTGTAGGTATCGCTCTTAACTTATAATAAATATTAGCTATAGCAATTTCTTTATTGCTGTATTTAACTTCCAATAACTGTAAGGAAGTATCGTAGTCATTATCACTAGGAATTAGATGTTCGATAACTGCCTTTGCTTCACCCTCAAGGGTACTTTGCAAATAAAGAAATTTATTAGGTTTACTGATTGAACCCTTTGAGTTTACTAAAGAGTCAAATGTGTTCCAATATCATTCGAAATTCTCATCATCCCTACCATGAAGATAAGGAAGATCAATGGTAGGAAGGCGAACTTCCTTGAGTGTTTCATGTATATTAGTATTACTCGTTGTCAGTATTTTGAGAAACTGAGTTGATCTTCAGGGGGGCATTTGAATGGTTTCGCAAAAGTCGTTCAATGTCAACCAATATTTTTTTGACCAGTTGTATATGAAAAGGGCTGCATTTGTACTAAGTTTCAGTACTGCAGCGTAAATAGAAAGGGAGATTTTAATTTTTTAATTTTTTCAACGAATTTTACACATTATCAAGTGTAAATAAACAAACACACCTTTCAGATATAATCATTCTATGATACTTTTCTGACACATTAACATATAATAAAGGATCTGGAGTAAGGGAGTTTCCAAAACATCTTTAGTTTTCCTAATACAAATATTCAAAGTTCCCCCCAAAATTATGCAAATATGTCATATTTATTGCTATTATAAAATCATAAATGAACTTAGGAAAAAACGATTTCTCGGGATTTTAGAGACAAACTTTACATATAAGGTGTAAGTTTCATGTAAATTGAATAAAAAATGAAAGAGTTATTTGAACGTTTATATTACTTGAAAATAATAAAGTCTAAGGTGCTGCCATCTGTGGCTGAGGTTGACATCAACTAGTTTTCTCCAAAATTGGCCCCCCTTACAGATATGCTTATGTGCAGTCAGGTGTATAAGTTTCATGCAAATCGCCATAAAAAAAATTAAAACAAAATATATATCAATTTTTTTTAACTTAATTATTTTTCTAATAAAACTAATTATAATATTTTTTTAATATATGCTATTGTGATAGCTGAGAGTCATAGAAATGATTTCAGTTGACACTTGTGTTTGATAATTGTTTTTGACCAATTTGGAATAATTTTGATACCTTCCTCAATTTTTTTTTCTCCCTTCCTATTTATGCTACGATGCTGAGACTTGGACCAGAGGAAACCCTTTTTTATATACAATTAGTCAAAAAACTTTGATTGAAATCGAACTATTTTTCATTTAATGCATTTTTTTTGGGGGGGGAAATCTGGAACTAATGCCCCCTCGATTCAATCACTCTAGGAATTGTGTTAATTTATCCAAATGATTTTGGACACCCTCCTCAAACTGCCCTTTTGGCATGGAAGGTATCTAGTTTATCGGGTTCAGCATTTTGTTGCATGAGGACTCTTAGATAGTCATCTGCAGCCTCATCTGTTCTCTGCAACTTTTGCTTGGCCACCTTTGTGTGATTTTCTAATATTTTGGCAGTGACACCTGACTGAAACAGCTGAACACACTTATTCAGCTGTCGAGTCACATGGCATTTGTGACTCATGTATGATCTAAGATATAATAAGCAGTTGCTGGACATTTCTTCTGGTGTACAGTCTGTGGATTTTGGCTTAGTTGGTCCCATGATTTGGTTATGAAAATGACTAGGGTACTGGTTCAAATATACATAGAACCAGTACGGTTACTGATAGCCTAATAATCAATTTCTTGGTTAAGCTATGATATCCTACGTCATGTAGAGGTTTGCTTACCTACCTAATAGTAAATAGCTAAGATTTGAGTGATGCTTGGATGTCCCTACGGTTATACCTCCAGCTAGCTCTTCATTTTCGGTTGGTATAGTGACACCTAGTAGCACTCAGAGATGTACACGGTAAATATAAGATATGGAAACACAATTCATGTAAAATAATAATAAATCCAACCCTGATTTGGGTCTGCACAATATTAAATGTTCATTAGGTTGTACTGCTTGGTACAATGCTAGTTTACTAGTAAATCTACCTAACTAGGTTGGCTAATGAGTTAGGCTAGAGTTGTACATACCTTAGTACATTTCCAATCTCAAAGTCCTAGCCATTTGGGTTGGCATAAAATACAATAAATGATGAGGAATAAAGTTAATATATATTGGTGCTATATTTTTTCGATTTTGTAGTTTTCATTTGTATAGAGTAAATACAGATATGATTATATATGGCAGGTATGATTAAATATATCTAGATAAATGAACTTAATATTAAAAATAATTCAGAACTAAATCCATTTACCCTACAACTTGGGCGTTATGCTATAATATGAGATTAATGACTTCTAATAATAAAATAAATACTTTAAATTCTCTAGTTCAGAGATAAATCAGTTGGCTAACTACAAAATGAACAAGAAAACAGCTTAGCTGTCAAAGATGAACGTCGATCACTTCCGACAACATCAACCCGTTTATTCTTCTGTGTCACCAGCTCTCGAGAAACTCATGAATCCATAGGTAGAAATTCGTCTCTTTCATGCTTAATTCCATGCTAAAATGCAAATTTTATGTAATTCCCACTCCAAATCCAAGAATCGCTCATTTAATCGTAAATTCTAAATAGATGTAGGGATCAAAGGTGCACTTATGTGGGATTTAATGTTGTTGCGCGTCCTAACGACAAGGAAAAAACTAATACAAGTTATGAAGGCCAGTATAAATTTGTAAAGATACTTATTTCTTGCCAAAAGTAGTATCCATAATAATTGAAGCTGCACAATCAGTCAGGAGCTTGCAGACAGCCAGATGATCCTAATTTGGACCGATGACCATAAACAAACTTCAGAACACCTCAAAACTATGGCGGGTCTTGCATGACTCTCCCCTTCCACCCGGGTGGTGCATGCGCAATAACTCCCAAGGCTGGGAATATAATTCATAATATTCACATAATGTTCAGTAAGGAAAGAGATGGGGTATGACAAATATTTACGTCATATTAAAATGTAATGTGCGGCAACAAATGTTTTCTCATAGTGCATGTCAGTTGATGTAGACGATGTTAAATGAATGAGAAAGTTTCAGAGTGGAAATGCGGCTTATTATATTATTAACTAGAAATGCTAATCGTAGCTGTATAAATTAATTTCAGGAAACGATGATATATTTACTAACTAAAGGTGAATCTATTAATAAATGATTATCCTTAATAAAAAGACAAAATGAGACTGGATTCTACTTGATCTGTTAATATGTAAAATTATTCCCTGTGGCTAGCTGGCTGATGCAAAACTGCGGCAATACATTCTAGAAAAATATATGACGTTCTACGTCTTAATGAAATAATTTTAATATCACAACACCACAGGTTAGTAGATTAGAATGCCTAGTACAAGAATTACTTCTTAATGTACTAGAGGTTAGTAGTTAAGTGTTGGAAATTTCCTACAACTACACCCACACATCCCTACACCTTCACCCGGCTTCACCCTTACCCAGTTACACCCACACGCGACTACACCCACGAACTGCTTCACCCACATATGACTACACCCACACACGACTACACCCTCAACCCGCTAAACCCACATCCGTCTACACCCACACACAACTACACCTACACACGCCTACACCCTCACCTGGCTACACCTACACATGACTACTTCCACATATGAATACACCCTCAACAGGCTACACTCACACATAACTACACCTACACACAGCTACAAACACACAGTGTGTCTAGTATTTAAGTTGTACTAGTATTGTAAACCACACTAGTGGGGACTAGTGTGTCAGTTGTACTGGTATAGTTCACCAAGCTAGTGGGGACTAGTATGTCAGTTGCACTGGCATTGTATAGCATCATAGTGGAGACTATTGTGTCAGTTGTACTGGTATTATACAGCACGGTACTGGGGACGAGTGTTTCAGTTGTACTAGCATTGTACACCAAGCTAGTGGTGACTAATATGTCAGTTGTTCTGGCATTGAACACCACACTAGTGGGGACAAGTGTGTCTGTTGTAATGGCATTGTACAGCATGCAAATGGGGAATATATTCACCAAGCAGTGCTCACCAACTTGTTCTCACCTACATGTACTCTTTTAGTGGTTCTCGGGTATTTGTACTCACCTACATGTTAATCTAGCAGCGCTCACCATATTGTGATCACATACATATATATATATATATATATATATATATATATATATATATATATATATATATAGGAAATCTACAGCCTCTAGGAAGCGAACTTTTTCTTGTGTCCTCTTAATGTTCATTTTTTGTATAAAATCAGATATGTAACTGTATAACCTTGCATAATAAAGTGTACATCATAATAAAAAAAAAAAAGGGGGTGGTAGGAGAAGTGAACACTCTTTCGTATTCAGAGTTAAATGTCAAGTTTTTCCCTGAGTGCTCTGTGTTCCCTTCTCTGAGGCTGTGGGTCCCTATAATTACACCAGTGGTGGTACCCCCCTATATATATATATATATATATATATATATATATATATATATATATATATATATATATATATATATATATATATATATATATATATATATATATATAGACATATATATATATTTCCTGTAGACATATATTATTAAATATGACCGAAAAAGTAAGATTAATAATTGTAACACGAAAAATCAATTCAAAAATCAATTCTCCAAAATTCATTTTTATTTTTATTTTAAAACAAAAATGAATTTTGGAGAATTGATTTTTGAATTACCATCAACAGTGAAAAGAAACGTAAGAAAGATAGAGAAAATTCGTGTTAGAATTATTAATCTTACTTTTTCGGTCATATTTAATAATATATATATATATATATATATATATATATATATATATATATATATATATATATATGTCGTGCCTAGTAGCCAGAACGCACTTCTCAGCCTACTATGCAAGGCCTGATTTGCCTAATAAGCCAAGTTTTCATGAATTTATGTTTTTTCGACTACCTAACCTACCTAACCTAACCTAACCTAACCTTTTCGGCTACCTAACCTAACCTAACCTATAAAGATAGGTTAGGTTAGGTTAGGTAGGGTTGGTTAGGTTCGGTCATATATCTACGTTAATTTTAACTCCAATAAAAAAAAATTGACCTCATACATAATGAAATGGGTAGTTTATCATTTCATAAGAAAACAATTAGAGAAAATATATTAATTCAGGATAACTTGGCTTATTAGGCAAATCGGGCCTTGCATAGTAGGCTGAGATGTGCGTTCTGGCTACTAGGTACGACATATATATATATATATATATATATATATATATATATATATATATATATATATATATATATATATATATATATATATATATATGCACAGACTACCCTATTCCAGTAGCTGAAGTTTATAACTTTTTAGACACTCAACCCACCAGGGGACTCGAACACTGGCCAACAAGGTGGCAGTTGCATGCTGTATCCACTACGCTATACTTCAAAGCCATTAAGAGAGGTAGGAATTCTGGGGTATTTAACCAACCAGAATTCCAATCCTCTCCCAGGCGATGAGATAGTGTGGGACCTCGGATGCTCTTTCATCGGTTCCTTTCATCGGTTTGCTCTTAATGGCTTTGAAGTATAGCGTAGTGGATACAGCATGCAACTGCCACCTTGTTGGCCAGTGTTCGAGTCCCCTGGTGGGTTGAGTGTCTAAAAAGTTATATTTATATATATATATATATATATATATATATATATATATATATATATATATATATATATATATATATATATATATATATATATATATATATATATATTTATATATGTATATATGTATATATATATGTATATATGTTGTACCTAGTAGCCAGAACGCACTTCTCAGCCTACTATGCAAGGCCCGATTTGCCTAATAAGCCAAGTTTTCATGAATTAATTATTTTTCGACTACCTAACCTAACTTTTTCGGCTACATAACCTAACCTAACCTATAAAGATAGGTTAGGTTAGGTTAGGTAGGGTTGGTTAGGTTCGGTCATAAATCTACATTAATTTTAACTCCAATAAAAAAAAATGACCTCATACATAATGAAATGGGTAGCTTTATCATTTCATAAGAAAAAAATATAGAAAATATATTAATTCATGAAAACTTGACTTATTAGGCATATCAGGCCTTGCATAGTAGGCCGAGTACGACGTTCTTGCTACTAGGTACAACATATATATATATATATATATATATATATATATATATATATATATATATATATATATATATATATATATATATATATATGTCGTACCTAGTAGCCAGAACGCACTTCTCAGCCTACTATGCAAGGCCCGATTTGCCTAATAAGCCAAGTTTTCATGAATTAATATATTTTTTCTAAATATATATATATATATATATATATATATATATATATATATATATATATATATATATATATATCTATATATATATAATATATATAGATATATATATATATATATATATATATATATATATATATATATATATAGTCTCCTTGTTGTTCTTGGGTAGTTGTACTGACCTACTTGAATTGACCTAGCAGTGCTCACTAAGTAGTACTTACCTACATGTACTCTTCTAGTTGCACTCATATAATTGTACTTACCATGTTGTAATCACCCATTTGTGTTTCAATTACATTTAATGTAAAATCTGCTACAATACAGATGCATGTGGCAAAGAGGTATTTTGATGCACCTTAATTATTTTCTTCCCAATAAAATAGTAGATAAAATGTTGCTTGTGTCCTTCAAAAACCTATAAAACAACATTTTTAATTTTTCCTAATGTATTTTACATGAAGTACATCAATTTAATTTTAAATGTGGAAGCAGTATTATTTAATATATCATATAGAAAATAGTGTTATAAAAGCAATTTTAAACAAAATCATATTTAAAAAATTAAATATTGGATTATAAAGTTTGGATGAAGTAAATGTTTTGCACTCCCTTAATACAACTAAGACATAACCTTTTAATTATTATTATTATTATAATAATTATTATTATTATTATTATTATTATTATTATTAATATTATTATTATTATTATTAATATTATTATTATTATTATTATTATTATTATTGTGCATTTAAAAATGACATATACATTTAATAAATAAATAATAGCTCTAAAAACAGCTTTAATATATAAGGGAACAAATAGTGGTAAATAATTCTATATATTAGTTATATATATAAAAATTATAATCCAGTCATCGAGTAAATAAATGTTTTAAGAATATTTTATACAGCTATGGAACAACATTTTCAATTTATATAGGTTATATACATAAATTTAATATTTAAACATGAACAAAATATTTTTGTAATATATAAAGGTGAAACTAGTGTTAGTAAAGGCGGCATTTACTTTATTTCATAAAGAAATATTTTTTCCATTCTTGGGTTAAAGGTTGCTCATGTGCCTGTTGAATCACACATGAAACTTGTCTTTCCCACAACCTTGTTGTAACGTTAGTGGAGGTTGCCACAACGTTTTGTGTTTGCTGGGATATACCCTCATATCCCAGCTGGTAGTCTGTCCCCAGATCCCAGCTGGTAGTCTGTCAACATTTCCCAGCTGGTAGAATGTCCTCATATCCAAGACAGTAGTCCATCTTTATATCCCAGCTGGTAGTCTGTCCTCATATCCCAGCTGGTAGTCTGTCCTCATATCCCAGCAGATAGTCTGTCGTCATATCCCAGCTGGAAGTCCAACTTCATATCCTAGCTGGTAGCTAGTCCTCATATCCCAGTTGGTAGTCCAATTTCATATCCCAGTCGGTCATCTGTCTTCATATCCCAGCTGGAAGTCTGTCTTCATATCCCAGCTGGTAGTACATTATCATAAACCAGCTGGTAGTCTGTCCTCTTATCTCATCAGTTTCTCTGTCCTCATATCCCAGCTGGTAGTTCATCCTCATTTCCTAGCTGGTGGTCTGTCCTCATATCTCAGCTGGTAGTCCGTCCTCATGTCCCAGCTGGTAGTCTGATCTCATATCCCAGCTGGAAGTCTGTCCTCATATCCCAGCTCGTAGTCCATCATCATATCCTAGCTGGTGATCTGTCCTCATATCCCAGCTGGAAGTCCCACCTCATATCCCAGATGGTAGTCTGATGGTAGTTGTGTTGTAGTAGTGGTGGTATTGGTAGTGATGTGAAAGTGGTGGTGGCGGTGGTGTGGCAGTGGTAGTCAGGTAGCGGTAATGCTGGTAGTGGTGATGTTGTAATGGTGGTGTGGTAGTGGTGATAGAGGTAGTGTTGTAGTGGTGATGGTGGTAATGGTAGTGGTAGTGTGGAAGTGGTGGTAGTGGTAGTGGTGGTATGTGTTGTAGTGGTTATGAGGTAGGGTTGTAGTGGTGGTGGTGTGTATGTAGTGTGGGAACTCACTCCCTAGTGAATTGAAAAACTGTAAAACTTTTGCCTTATTTAAAAGCAAAACCAAAAAGTACCTAATTTCATCTTCTTAGTTTCCTACACTGAGCTTTAAATTTGCTCTGTACCTAGTGTTACCCAATCTCCTAATTTTTATGTAGTATCAAACAACCTTATCATTGTGTTCATTGCTGTCTTCTTTTATGTGCTAGCCATATGCTGTATTGTGACTACCATTCAAGCTGTCATTGCAATCAATCTTAGCTACCTATGTGCTTTAATATACTGTACCTACAATTTTCTCTCATCTTTTTTTCATTCCATGTAACTGTTATCATTTTTTTTGTTTATAAATTTTGCAAGTATTTACCTACTTAAAATTTTCTTAGATTAAGGACCTGCCCGAAACGCTGCACGTACTAGTGGCTTTACAAGACTGTAATTACCATATTATGTATCCTCACATTCCCAATGTACCTTCTTGTATATGCATAAATAAATAAATAAATAGTGTAGTGCAGATATCTTACCAAAGAGAGGAGGGTGTGAAAGTGTCCTACCAGGACTGGAGTTGGAAGCACAGTGTGGGGACACAGTTTGACCTGCAAATTCCAACATAAGCAATTTATGGCAAGATAATCATTTTACCTGTGTAATAACTTTTTCCTTGCTATCTTGTAATATAAGTTGGAACAAATATACATATATAACAAGTCCTTAGATAATAAACCAAAATATTGTATTGAAAGGACACACTGAAGTTTTGACTGCATTCTGTGACAAAGCCTTCCCTTCATTGCTGTACTTGTCTACACACACCCTGCTTCACCTGCTACACTGTCACCCAGCTACACCCACACACTACACCCACACACAACTGCACCCTCAACCAGCTACACCTTCATCCGGCAACACACACACACACATCTGGCTACACCCACACATGACTACTTTGGGGTTGAATTCAGTTCTATAATGAATAGTGCTAAATGCTTCGAGGGACCAGAATTCTATTAATAAATAGGAGGACTCGTGGCTTATAGATCTCCTATAATTATTGCATAAATGTGATTAAATATTTCTAGATAAATGAACTGTAATGTTAAAAATAATTCAGAACTAAATCCATATACCCTACAACTTGGGGGGTTATTCTATAATATTAGATTATTGACTTCTAATAATAAAATAAGTCATTTAAATTCTCTAGTTCATTGAGAGATAAATCAGTTGGCAAACTACAAAATGAACAAGTAAGCAGCTTAGCTGTCTAAGATGAACGTCGATCATGTCCGACAACATCAACCTGTTTATTCTTGTTCGAGTCAGCAGCTCTCAAGAAACACGTAAACCCGAAGGACGTAATTTTTTCTTTCACAGTTAATTCCACGCTAAAATGTAAATATTATGTAATTTCCAATCCAAATCCTTGAATCATTCATTTAATTGTAAATACTAAATAGATTTTGGGATCAAAGGTGCACTAACGTGGGATTAAATGTTGCCGCGTGTTGTAACGAAAGGGAAACAACTGATACAAGTTATAAGAGCTAGTATAAATTTGTAAAGTTTCTTATTTCTTGTCGAAAGTGGAGTCTGTAAATAATAGAAGTGGCACAATCACTCAGGAGCTCGCAGACAGCTTGATGTTCCTAATTTGAACCAGTGACCATAAGCAAACTTCAGAACACTTCAAAACTATGGCGGCTCTCGTGTGACTCTCCCCTTCATCCCGGGTGGTGCATGGGCAATCGCTCCCAAGGCTGGGATCCCGAGTATAATTAATAATATTCACATAATGTTCAGTAAGGAAGGAGATGGGTATGACAAGTTAATAAAATGTAATGTGTAACAACAAATGTTTTCTCATAGAACATGTCAGTTAATTTAAACGATGTTAAATAAATGAGAAAGATTCAGAGTGGAAATTTGATCTATCATTTCATTCACTGGAACAGCTGATCGTAGTCGTATAACTTAGTTCTAGGAAATGATGATATATATGCTAACTAAAGGTGAATTTATTAATAAACGATTATTGTTAATAAAAAAGCAAAATAAGGCTGGATTCTACTCTATCAGTTAATATGTAAAATTATTCCTTGTGGCTTGCTGGCTGACGCAAAACTGCGGCCATGACTTCTAGGAAAATATATGACGTTCTACGTCTTAATGAAATAATTTTAATATCACAACACTAAGGGTTAGTAGTGTTAGTCGATTGGAATGCCTAGTACAAGAATTACTTCTTAATGTACTAGAGATTAGTAGTTCAGTGTAGGAAATTTCCTACAACTACACCCACACACCCCAACAACCTCAACCGGCTACACTGTCACCCAGCTACACCCACTCATGACTACACCCAAACGCGAATGCACCCACACACGACTACACCGTCAACCGGCTATGCTCAATTCTGGCTACACGCACATATGACTACACTCACACACGACTACACCATCAACCCGCTACCCCCCCCCCCCACATCCGACTACACCCACACACGACTACACCCACACACGCTAACACCCTCATCCGGCTGCACCCTCACCCAGCTACCTCCTACACACTTCTACATCCACATACGACTACACCCTCAACCGGCCACACTCACACCCAGCTACACCAACACATGACTACACCCACACAGAGTGTGTGGTGTGTGGACTAGTGTGTCAGTTGTACTGGCATTGTACAGCATGGTAGTAGGGACTAGTGTGTCAGTTGTACTGGCATTGTACACCATGCTAGTGGGGACTAGTGTGTCAGTTGTACTGGCATTGTACACCATGCTAGTGGGGACTAGTGTGTCAGTTGTACTGGCATTGTACACCATGCTAGTGGGGACTAGTGTGTCAGTTGTACTGGCATTGTACACCATGCTAGTGGGGACTAGTGTGTCAGTTGTACTGGCATTGTACACCATGCTAGTGGGGACTATTGTGTCAGTTGTACTGGCATTGTACACCATGCTAGTGGGGACTAGTGTGTCAGTTGTACTGGCATTGTACACCATGCTAGTGGGGACTATTGATTCTGTTGTACTGGCATTGTACACCATGCTAGTGAGGACTAGTGTGTCTGTTGTACTGGCATTGTACACCATGCTAGTGGGGACTAGTGTGTCTGTTGTACTGGCATTGTACACCATGCTAGCGAGGACTAGTGTGTCAGTTGTACTGGCATTGTACACCATGCTAGTGGGGACTAGTGTGTCTGTTGTACTGGCATTGTACACCATGCTAGTGGGGACTAGTGTGTCAGTTGTACTGGCATTGTACACCATCCTAGTGGGGACTAGTGTGTCAGTTGTACTGGCATTGTACACCATGCTAGTGGGGACTATTGTGTCTGTTGTACTGGCATTGTACACCATGCTAGTGAGGACTAGTGTGTCTGTTGTACTGGCATTGTACACCATGCTAGTGGGGACTATTGTGTCAGTTGTACACGCATTGTACAGAACGGTAGTGAAGACTATTGTATCAGCTGTACTGGCATTGTACACCACGTGAGTGGGAACTAGTGTGTCACTTGTACTGGTATTGTACACCACACTAGTGGCGACTAATATGTCAGTTATACTGGCATTGTAACGCATGCAAATGGGGAATATATTCACCTAGCAGTGCTCACCAAGTTTTACTCACCAACATGTACTCTTCTAGGGAGCCGGTTGGCCGAGCGGACAGCACACTGGATTTGTGATCCTGTGGTCCCGGGTTCGATCCCGGGCGCCGGCGAGAAACAATGGGCAGAGTTTCTTTCATCCTATGCCCCTGTTACCTAGCAGTAAAATAGGTACCTGGGTGTTAGTCAGCTGTCACGGGCTGCTTCCTGGGGGTGGAGGCCTGGTCAAGGACCGGGCCGCGGGGACACTAAAAAGCCCCGAAATCATCTCAAGATAACCTCAAGATTCTAGTGGTTCTCGGGTAGTTGTACTCACCTACTTATATTAACCTAGCAGTGCTCACTAAGTTGTGATCACCTATATATATATATATATATATATATATATATATATATATATATATATATATAGTCTCCTTGTTGTTCTTGGGTAGCTGTACTGACCTACTTCTATTAACCTAGCAGTGCTCACCAAGTTGTACTTACCTACATGTACTCTCCCAGTTGCACTCATATAGTTGTACTCACCCATTTGTGTTTCAATTATATTTAATGTAAAATCTACTACCATACAGATGTGTGTGGCAAAGAGGTATTTTGATGCACCTTAACGATTTTCTTCCTAATAAAAATGGTAGAAAAAATGTTGCGTGTGTCCTTCGAACACCTATAAAACAACATTTTCAATTTTTGTTAATGTATTTTACATAAAGTACATCAATTTAATTTTAAACATGAAGACAGTATTATTTAATATATCATTTACAAAAATAGTGTTATAAAAGCTTTTTTAAGCAAAATCATATTAAAAAAATACAATATAAGTTTGGATTAAGTAAATATTTTGTACACCCTTCATACAACTAAGACACAACGTTTCAATTATTATTATTATTATTGTGCATTTAAAAATGACATATAAATTTAATAAATAAATAAAGACTGGAAAAAACAGCTTTAATATATATAAGGGAACAAATAGTGGTATATAAGTCAATTTATTAGTTATGTATAATAAAAATATAATCTTATCATTGCATAAATAAATGTTTTAAAAATATTTCATACAGCTATGGAACAATACTTACAATTTATATATGTTATATATATAAATTTAATATTGAAATATAAACAAAATATTTTTGTTAATATATAAAGGTGAAACTAGTGTTAGTAAAGGTGGCATTTACCTTATTACATAAAGAAATATTTTTTCCATTCTTGGATTAAAGGTTCCTCATGTGCCTGTTGAACTATACATGAAACTTGTCTTTCCCACAACCTTGTTGAGACGTTAGTGGAGGTTGCCACAACGTTTTGTGTTTGTTGGGATATGCCCTCATATCCCAGCTGGTACTCCATCCTCATATCCCAGCTGGTAGTCCATCTTCCTATCCCAGCTGGTTGTCTGTCCTTATATAGTGTTATCTCCATGTAGTGATATAGTAAACATAAGTGTACACCTTCAGTATAACCTAAGAAGCAACTTCCTAGCCTCTTCACCCCCGGGTTCATGACTATTAAGTTCATTGAGTGTATTATGTTAAATTATATTGCCTAAAGTAGCACTTACACCCGAAATATTACTTGGGTATTTCATATTCAATTCCGTCATGCTTATGCACTTATAAGTGAATAAGTTCTTGATGTTTACTACCTGCATTTATTAAATATTTTCCCCATGTGTTGCTCGTCCTCATAAATTATGTATACCTTTGAACATCATATTTACATGCCAGAAAGCCTGTATTTAGGTAAAAAAAAATTACATTTTCAACAAAATTGTGGTTACTATTCTTAATAAATTCATGATTATTATACATGTTTTATTACGTTAATAGTTATTATGTGTTCAATGTGTTTCTATAAAGAATTTTCTTAGTTTAATTTTTAAAAGAAAATTCAAATGTCATTTTAACTGGAAAAACTATAATATATATATTCCCCATCAGATATCATATTATCATCATTGCCATTGATGATAAAAACAACACCATCGATGATAGTGACTCTGGTGGCAGGATCACCACCATCGATGACAGTGACTCTGGTGGTGGGATCGACACCATCGATGACAGTGACTCTAGTGGTAAGAACAACAAGATCGATGATAGTGACTCTGGTGGCGGGATTGGCACCATCGATGACAGTGACTCGGGCGGTAAGAACGACACCATCGATGACAGTGACTTGGGCGGTAAGAACGACACCATCGATGACAGTGTCTCTGGTGGCGGGATTGACACCATCGATGACAGTGACTCTGGTGGCGGGATCGGCACCATCGATGACAGTGACTTGGGCGGTAAGAACGACACCATCGATGACAGTGACTTGGGTGGTAAGAACGACACCATCGATGACAGTGTCTCTGGTGGCGGGATTGACACCATCGATGACAGTGACTCTGGTGGTAAGAACGACACCATCGATGACAGTGACTCTGGTGGTAAGAACGACACCATCGATGACAGTGACCCTGGTGGAGGGATCGACACCATCGATGACAGTGACTCGGGCGGTAAGAACGACACCATCGATGACAGTGACTCTGGTGGCGGGATCGACACCATCGATGACAGTGACTCGGGCGGTAAGAACGACACCATCGATGACAGTGACTCTGTTGGCGGGATCGGCACCATCGATGACAGTGACTCGGGCGGTAAGAACGACACCATCGATGACAGTGACTCGGGCGGTAAGAACGACACCATCGATGACAGTGACTCTGTTGGCGGGATCGGCACCATCGATGACAGTGACTCAGGTGGTAAGAACGACACCATCGATGACAGTGATGCTGGTGGTAAGAATGACACCATCGATGACAGTGACTCTGATGGTAAGAACGACACCGTCGATGACAGTGACTCTGGTGGTAAGAACGACACCATCGATGACAGTGACTCTGGCGGTAAGAACGACACCATCGATGACAGTGACTCTCTGGCTGAGAAAAATTACTCTGATAGTGCTGATGGAGAGAAGTATGGCAAGGACACCCACGAGGTCTTTATGGTGACCGGGACCCGCGTCGAGGTCAACACCACCACCAACAATCTCACTATAGATGGCTCAGACACTCTCATCCACACCAAGGTGAGTAACCTTGTCGTCTCCTTCAGCAGATGTTGCTGTTTATTATGCACCCCATACCTATCATGTGGGCGGTAGTGGAAAGGGTTACAGAGGTACATAATGGGCTCAGGGACTGAACCCCACAATTCATTTAGCTAACTTGCTTAACTAAATGAATTGTGGGGTTCATTCCCTGAGCCCATTATATGCCTCTGTAACACTTTCCACTACTGCCCACATGATGGGTAAGGGGTGCATAATAAATGAACTATCTAAACTGTTGTTGTTGGTCCTCCTATTTGTCTCAGCTCCTTGGATGGTTCACTCACTGGTGTTGTCGTGGAAATGTTTTCACCACGGCCAGATTGTGTCACTCAGCGGAGGTGAACTGATGGATTTCGTAGTCTTGAGTCATAGTGTTCCGGGTTAAAAGGCCTGTATTGGTGCTTCTGTATTATTTATTTATTTATTTATTTATTTATTTATTTATTTATTTATTTATTTATTTATTTGTTTATGAACAAGAAGGTACGTTGGGAATATGAGAGCACATAGCATTGATGTTTTTATGTTCTTGCAAAGCCACTACCACGTATAGTGTTGTGGGCAAGACCTTAATCTAATTGATAATTTTAAGTAGGTAATTTCTAACAAAATTAAAAAATTATTGCAAGAAAATTGTTCATTATAGTACATATTGTTGTTTTTAATATCACCATGAAAATTTTTGGTATGTTGGGCTAGACCATATATACCCATTCGCCAGCGTTGTATGGTCCAACATAGGTCAGGTAAGGCACACAAAGACAAAGTTATCCTTTTGAGCAAGGACAGAAGAGATTGAGGAGAGGAGCTTACTGTATATAATGCCAGGACTCAAACCAACTGCTCGCTACTTTCCATTTCTGGTCTCTGGTCTGGAAGGAAAGTAACAGGCAATAATGACAACATTGTCATCATCCAAGTCGTTGAACATTGATAGTTGTTATTTGCACTTTGTGGGAGATTGTACACTGAATTATGATCATATGATTATTAATACGAAAAGCACCTCAATAAGTCTTAATACCAGACGGGGCGTTGTTAAGACAGTAGGACCAACACTATTTGGTTCTACTAAATTGATGCAGACGTCTGTGGAATACCTGTACGAACTGTGCACAGGAACTGTATTATGCATCATGTTGCAACACCTACAGTAGGTTTAGAAGTTCAAATGTGATTGTTAAATGTTCGACCAGATAACGGACAGTGTTCTCTTTTCCAAATTGCGCCTTATTGGTGTTGTAACTATGTTTTGTTTCTGTCCTCAGGTGGTCGATATCCAGCCTAAAGGTGCAAAGGAGAACTCAACTACCATAAAGGTAGGTCTCCACACCACAACCATACAGGTAAGCCTCTACACCACAACCATACAGGTAGGTCTCCACACCACAACCATTCTGGTAGGTTTCTACACCGAAACCATACAGGTAGGTCTCTACACCACAACCATATAGATAGGTCTCCATACCACAAACATACAGGTAGGTCTCTACACCACAAATATACAGATAGGTCTCCACACCACAACCATACAGGTAGGTCTCTACACCACAACTATACAGATAGGTCTCCACACCACAACCATACAGGTAGGTCTCTACACCACAACCATACAGGTAGGTCTCTACACCACAACCTTACAGGTAGGTCTCTACACCACAACCATACAGGTAGGTCTCCACACCACAACCATATAGATAGGTCTCCACACCACAACCATACAGGTAGGTCTCCACACCACAACCATATAGATAGGTCTCCACACCACAACCATACTGGTAGGTCTCCACACCACAATCATACAGGTAGGTATCCACACCACAACCATACAGGCAGGTCTCTACACCATAACCGTACAGGTAGGTCTCCACACCACAACCATACAGTCGGTCTCCACATCACAACCATACAGTCAGCCTTCACATCACAACCAAACAGTGGGTCTCCACACCACAACCATACACTCGGTCTCCACTCCACAGCCATAAAGTCAGCCTCTACACCACAACCATACAGTAGGTCTCCACATCACAACCATAAAGTCAGCCTCTACACAACAACCATACAGTCGGTCTCCACACTACAGCCATAAAGTCGGTCTCCACACCACAATACACAATACACTACACACTCTACAGGTATGTTTCTACACCATAACCATACAGGTAGATCTCCACACCACAACCATACAGGTAAGTCTCCGCACCACATCCATACAGGTTGGTCTCCACACCACAACCATACAAGTAGTTCTCCACACCACAACGATACAGGTAGGTCTCCACACCACAACCATACAGTCGATCTCCACACCACAACCATACATTCGGTCTCCTCACGTCAACCATGCATTTTGGACTCCACACCACAAACATACAGTCGGTCTCCACACCACAACCATACAGTCGGTCTTCACACCACAACCATAAAATCGGTCTCCACACCACAACCATACAATCGATCTCCACACATCAACTATACATGTTGGACTCCACACCACAACCATACAGGTAGGTCTCTACACCAAACCATACAGGTAGATCACCATACCCTGACCATACAGGTTGGTCTCCTCACCACAACCATACAGTCAGTCTCCTCACCACTACCATACAGTCAGTCTCCTCACCACAACCATACAGTCGGTCTACTCACCACAACCATACAGTCGGTCTCTTCATCACAACCATACAGTTGGTCTCCTCACGACAACCATACATTCGGTCTCTTCACCACAACCATACAGTTGGTCTCCTCACGACAACCATACATTCGGTCTCTTCACCACAACCATACAGTCGGTCTCTTCATCACAACCATACAGTTGGTCTCCTCACGACAACCATACAGTCGGTCTCTTCATCACAACCATACAGTTGGTCTCCTCACAACAACCATACAGTCGGCCTCCTCACAGCAACCATACAGTCGGTCTCCTCACCACAACCGTACAGTCAGTCTCCTCACCACAACCATACAGTCAGTCTCCTCAAAACAGCCATACAGTCAGAGTCCTCACCACAACCATACAGTCGGTCTCTTCATCACAACCATACAGTCGGTCTCTTCATCACAACCATACAGTCAGTCTACTCACCACAACCATACAGTCAGTCTCCTAACCACAACCATACAGTCGGTCGCCACACCACAGCCATACAGTCGGGCTCCACACCACAACCGTTCGGTCAGTCAGTCTCAACACCAAAACCATACAGTCGGTCACCACACCACAACCATTCATTCGGTCTCCACATTACACCCATACAGTCAGTCTCCACACCACACCCATACAGTCGGTCTCCACACCACACCCATACAGTCAGTCACCCCACCACAACCATACTGTTGGTCTCCACACCACAACCATACAATCGGTCACCACACCAGAACCATACAGTTGGTCTCCAAACTACAACCATACCTTCGATCTCCACACCACAACAGTACAGTCGGTCACCTCAACCAAACATGTTGGACTCCACACCACAACCATACAAGTAGGTTTCTACACCACAACCAAACAGGAATGTCTCCACCTAATAACATACAGGTATGTTTCTACATCACATCCATACATGAAGGTCTACAAACCACATCCATACATGTAGGTCTCCATACCATAACCATACATATAGGTTTTCACACCACACCTCTGGTGGCGGGATTACCACCATCGATGACAGTGACTCAGGTGGTAAGAACGACACCATCGATGACAGTGATGCTGGTGGTAAGAATGACACCATCGATGACAGTGACTCTGATGGTAAGAACGACACCGTCGATGACAGTGACTCTGGTGGTAAGAACGACACCATCGATGACAGTGACTCTGGCGGTAAGAACGACACCATCGATGACAGTGACTCTCTGGCTGAGAAAAATGACTCTGATAGTGCTGATGGAGAGAAGTATGGCAAGGACACCCACGAGGTCTTTATGGTGACCGGGACCCGCGTCGAGGTCAACACCACCACCAACAATCTCACTATAGATGGCTCAGACACTCTCATCCACACCAAGGTGAGTAACCTTGTCGTCTCCTTCAGCAGATGTTGCTGTTTATTATGCACCCCATACCTATCATGTGGGCGGTAGTGGAAAGGGTTACAGAGGTACATAATGGGCTCAGGGACTGAACCCCACAATTCATTTAGCTAACTTGCTTAACTAAATGAATTGTGGGGTTCATTCCCTGAGCCCATTATATGCCTCTGTAACACTTTCCACTACTGCCCACATGATGGGTAAGGGGTGCATAATAAATGAACTATCTAAACTGTTGTTGTTGGTCCTCCTATTTGTCTCAGCTCCTTGGATGGTTCACTCACTGGTGTTGTCGTGGAAATGTTTTCACCACGGCCAGATTGTGTCACTCAGCGGAGGTGAACTGATGGATTTCGTAGTCTTGAGTCATAGTGTTCCGGGTTAAAAGGCCTGTATTGGTGCTTCTGTATTATTTATTTATTTATTTATTTATTTATTTATTTATTTATTTATTTATTTATTTATTTATTTATTTATTTGCAAACAAAAAGGTACATTGGGTGAAAGAGAGCACATAGCATTAATGTTTTTATGTTCTTGCAAAAAAAAAAAAAACTACCACGTATAGTGTTGTGGGCAAAACCTTAATCTAATAGATAATTTTAAGTAGGTAATTTCTAGCAAAATAAAAAAATAAATACAGGTTTATTGCAAGAAAATTGTTCATTGTAGTACATATTGTTGATTTTAATATCACCATGAAAATTTTTGGTATGTTGGGCTAGACCATATATACCCATTCGCCAGCGATGTATGGTCCAACATAGGTCAGGTAAGGCACACAAAGACAAAGTTATCCTTTTGAGCAAGGACAGAAAAGATTGAGGAGAGGAGCTTACTGTATATAATGCCAGGACTCAAACCAACTGCTCGCTACTTTCCATTTCTGGTCTCTGGTCTGGAAGGAAAGTAACAGGCAATAATGACAACATTGTCATCATCCAAGTCGTTGAACATTGATAGTTGTTATTTGCACTTTGTGGGAGATTGTACACTGAATTATGATCATATGATTATTAATACGAAAAGCACCTCAATAAGTCTTAATACCAGACGAGGCGTTGTTAAGACAGTAGGACCAACACTATTTGGTTCTACTAAATTGATGCAGACGTCTGTGGAATACCTGTACGAACTGTGCACAGGAACTGTATTGTGCATCATGTTGCAACACCTACAGTAGGTTTTGAAGTTCAATTGCGATTGTTAAATGTTCGACCAGATAACGGACAGTGTTCTCTTTTCCAAATTGCGCCTTATTGGTGTTGTAACTATGTTTTGTTTCTGTCCTCAGGTGGTCGAAATCCAGCCTCAAGGTGCAGAGCAGAACTCAACTACCATAAAGGTAGGTCTCCACACCACAACCATACATTTAGGTCTCCACACCACAACCATACATTTAGATCTCCACACCACAACCATACATTTAGGTCTCCACACCACAACCATACATTTAGGTTTCCACACCTCAACCATACAGGTAAGTCTCAACACCACAACCATACAGGTAGGTATCCACACCACGACCATTCAGGTAGGTCTCTACACCGCAACCATACAGGTAGGTCTCCACACCACAACCATACAGGTAGGTCTCCACACCACAACCATACAGGTAGGTCTCTACACCACAACCATAAAGGTAGGTCTCCACACCACAACCATACAGATAGGTCTCCACACCTCAACCATACAGGTAGGTCTCCTCACCACAATCATACAGGTAGGTCTCTACATCTTAACCATACAGGTATGTCTCCACACCACAACCATACAGTCTGTCTCCACACCACAACCATACAGTCGGTCTACTCACCACAACCATACAGTCGGTCTCTTCATCACAACCATACAGTTGGTCTCCTCACGACAACCATACATTCGGTCTCTTCACCACAACCATACAGTTGGTCTCCTCACGACAACCATACATTCGGTCTCTTCACCACAACCATACAGTCGGTCTCTTCATCACAACCATACAGTTGGTCTCCTCACGACAACCATACAGTCGGTCTCTTCATCACAACCATACAGTTGGTCTCCTCACAACAACCATACAGTCGGCCTCCTCACAGCAACCATACAGTCGGTCTCCTCACCACAACCGTACAGTCAGTCTCCTCACCACAACCATACAGTCAGTCTCCTCAAAACAGCCATACAGTCAGAGTCCTCACCACAACCATACAGTCGGTCTCTTCATCACAACCATACAGTCGGTCTCTTCATCACAACCATACAGTCAGTCTACTCACCACAACCATACAGTCAGTCTCCTAACCACAACCATACAGTCGGTCGCCACACCACAGCCATACAGTCGGGCTCCACACCACAACCGTTCGGTCAGTCAGTCTCAACACCAAAACCATACAGTCGGTCACCACACCACAACCATTCATTCGGTCTCCACATTACACCCATACAGTCAGTCTCCACACCACACCCATACAGTCGGTCTCCACACCACACCCATACAGTCAGTCACCCCACCACAACCATACTGTTGGTCTCCACACCACAACCATACAATCGGTCACCACACCAGAACCATACAGTTGGTCTCCAAACTACAACCATACCTTCGATCTCCACACCACAACAGTACAGTCGGTCACCTAAACCAAACATGTTGGACTCCACACCACAACCATACAAGTAGGTTTCTACACCACAACCAAACAGGAATGTCTCCACCTAATAACATACAGGTATGTTTCTACATCACATCCATACATGAAGGTCTACAAACCACATCCATACATGTAGGTCTCCATACCATAACCATACATATAGGTTTTCACACCACACCTCTGGTGGCGGGATTACCACCATCGATGACAGTGACTCAGGTGGTAAGAACGACACCATCGATGACAGTGATGCTGGTGGTAAGAATGACACCATCGATGACAGTGACTCTGATGGTAAGAACGACACCGTCGATGACAGTGACTCTGGTGGTAAGAACGACACCATCGATGACAGTGACTCTGGCGGTAAGAACGACACCATCGATGACAGTGACTCTCTGGCTGAGAAAAATGACTCTGATAGTGCTGATGGAGAGAAGTATGGCAAGGACACCCACGAGGTCTTTATGGTGACCGGGACCCGCGTCGAGGTCAACACCACCACCAACAATCTCACTATAGATGGCTCAGACACTCTCATCCACACCAAGGTGAGTAACCTTGTCGTCTCCTTCAGCAGATGTTGCTGTTTATTATGCACCCCATACCTATCATGTGGGCGGTAGTGGAAAGGGTTACAGAGGTACATAATGGGCTCAGGGACTGAACCCCACAATTCATTTAGCTAACTTGCTTAACTAAATGAATTGTGGGGTTCATTCCCTGAGCCCATTATATGCCTCTGTAACACTTTCCACTACTGCCCACATGATGGGTAAGGGGTGCATAATAAATGAACTATCTAAACTGTTGTTGTTGGTCCTCCTATTTGTCTCAGCTCCTTGGATGGTTCACTCACTGGTGTTGTCGTGGAAATGTTTTCACCACGGCCAGATTGTGTCACTCAGCGGAGGTGAACTGATGGATTTCGTAGTCTTGAGTCATAGTGTTCCGGGTTAAAAGGCCTGTATTGGTGCTTCTGTATTATTTATTTATTTATTTATTTATTTATTTATTTATTTATTTATTTATTTATTTATTTATTTATTTATTTATTTATTTATTTGCAAACAAAAAGGTACATTGGGTGAAAGAGAGCACATAGCATTAATGTTTTTATGTTCTTGCAAAAAAAAAAAAACTACCACGTATAGTGTTGTGGGCAAAACCTTAATCTAATAGATAATTTTAAGTAGGTAATTTCTAGCAAAATAAAAAAATAAATACAGGTTTATTGCAAGAAAATTGTTCATTGTAGTACATATTGTTGATTTTAATATCACCATGAAAATTTTTGGTATGTTGGGCTAGACCATATATACCCATTCGCCAGCGATGTATGGTCCAACATAGGTCAGGTAAGGCACACAAAGACAAAGTTATCCTTTTGAGCAAGGACAGAAGAGATTGAGGAGAGGAGCTTACTGTATATAATGCCAGGACTCAAACCAACTGCTCGCTACTTTCCATTTCTGGTCTCTGGTCTGGAAGGAAAGTAACAGGCAATAATGACAACATTGTCATCATCCAAGTCGTTGAACATTGATAGTTGTTATTTGCACTTTGTGGGAGATTGTACACTGAATTATGATCATATGATTATTAATACGAAAAGCACCTCAATAAGTCTTAATACCAGACGAGGCGTTGTTAAGACAGTAGGACCAACACTATTTGGTTCTACTAAATTGATGCAGACGTCTGTGGAATACCTGTACGAACTGTGCACAGGAACTGTATTGTGCATCATGTTGCAACACCTACAGTAGGTTTTGAAGTTCAATTGCGATTGTTAAATGTTCGACCAGATAACGGACAGTGTTCTCTTTTCCAAATTGCGCCTTATTGGTGTTGTAACTATGTTTTGTTTCTGTCCTCAGGTGGTCGAAATCCAGCCTCAAGGTGCAGAGCAGAACTCAACTACCATAAAGGTAGGTCTCCACACCACAACCATACATTTAGGTCTCCACACCACAACCATACATTTAGATCTCCACACCACAACCATACATTTAGGTCTCCACACCACAACCATACATTTAGGTTTCCACACCTCAACCATACAGGTAAGTCTCTACACCACAACCATACAGGTAGGTATCCACACCACGACCATTCAGGTAGGTCTCTACACCGCAACCATACAGGTAGGTCTCCACACCACAACCATACAGGTAGGTCTCCACACCACAACCATACAGGTAGGTCTCTACACCACAACCATAAAGGTAGGTCTCCACACCACAACCATACAGATAGGTCTCCACACCTCAACCATACAGGTAGGTCTCCTCACCACAATCATACAGGTAGGTCTCTACATCTTAACCATACAGGTATGTCTCCACACCACAACCATACAGTCTGTCTCCACACCACAACCATACAGTCGGTCTTCGAACCACAACCATACAGTCAGTCTCCACACCACAACCATGCAGTCGGTCTCCACATCATAACCATACAGTCACCTTTCACATCACAACTATACTGTCGGTCTCCACACCACAACCATACAGTCGGTCTTCGAACCACAACCATACAGTCAGTCTTCACACCACAACCATACAGTCGGTCTCCACATCACAACCATACAGTCACCTTTCACATCACAACTATACTGTTGGTCTCCACACCACAACCATACACTCGGTGTCCACAACACAACCATAAAGTCAGCCTCTACACCACAACCATACAGTCGGTCTCCACACCACAACCATACAGTCAGCCTCCACACTACAGCCATAAAGTCGGTCTCCACACCACAATACACAATACACTACACACTCTACAGGTATGTTTCTACGCCATAACCATACAGGTAGATCTCCACACCACAACCATACAGGTAGGTCTCCACACCACAACCATACAGGTTGGTCTCCACACCACAACTATACAGGTAGTTCTCCTCACCACAACCATACAGGTTGGTCTCCACACCACAACCATATAGATAGGTCTCCACACCACAACCATACAGGTAGGTCTCCACACGACAACCATACAGGTAGGTCTCCACACCACAACCATACAGGTAGGTCTCCACACGACAACCATACAGGTAGGTCTCCACACCACAACCATACAGGTAGGTCTCCACACCACAACCATACAGGTAGGTCACCATACCACAACCATATATTCGGTCTCCATACCACAACTATACAAATGGTCTCTACACCAAAATCATACAGGTAGGTCTCCACACCACAACCCTACAGTCAATCTCCTCACCACAATCATACAGTCAGTCTCCTCACCACAATCATACAGTCGGTTTCCTCACCACAACCATACAGTCGGTCTCCTCATCACAACCATACAGTCGGTCTCCTCACCACAACCACACAGTCGGTCTCTTCACCACAACCATACAGTCGGTCTCCTTACCACAACCATACAGTTGGTCTCCACATCACAACCATACAGTCGGTCTCCTCACCACAACCATACAATCAGTCTCCACACCACAACCATACAGTCGGTCTCCACACCACACCCATACAGTCAGTCTCCACACCACAACCATACTGTCGGTCTCCACACCACACCCATACAGTCGGTCTCCACACCACAACCATACAGTTGGTCTCCAAACCATAACCATACCTTCGATCTCCAAACCACATCGATACCTTCTATCTCCACACCACAACCGTACAGTCGGTCACCTCAACCAAACATGTTGGACTCCACACCACAACCATACAGTCGGTCTCCACACCTCAACCATACAGTTGGTCGCCATACCACAACCATACAGGTAGGTCACCACACCACAACTATACAGGTAGGTCTCCACACCACAACCATACAGGTAGGTCTCCACACCACAACCATACAGGTAGGTCTCCACACAACAACCCATACAGGTTGGTCGCCACACTACAACCATACAGGTAGGTCTCCACACCACAACCATACAGGTAGGTCACCACACCACAACCATACAGGTAGGTCACCACACCACAACTACACAGGTCGGTCTCCACACCACAACCATATAATCGGTCTCCCACACCATAACCATTCAGGTAGGTCTCCACACCACAACCATACAGGTAGATCTCCAAACCACATCCATACATGTAGGTCTCGACACCATAACCATACATGTAGACGTGCACACTACAACAATACATGAAGTTCTCCACACTATAACCATACATGTATGTCTGCACTCCACAATCATATATGAAGGCATTCACACTACAACCATTCAGTCGGTCTCCGCACCACAACCATGCAGGTCTAATCTCCACAAACATACAGATAGGCCTGCACACTAGTCATTCAATTGGTCTCCACAACACTACCATACAGACGGTCTCCACACCACGACTATACATTAAGGTCTCCACTCCACAACCATACAGTCGGTATGCAAACCACAACCATAAACTCGATCTCCACAACACAGTCATACATATAGGTCTCCACACGCCAACAAGACATGTTGGACTCCACACCACAACTATTCAATCGGTCTCCACACCACAACCATTCAGTCAGTCTTCACACCACAACCATTCAGTCAGTCTTCACACCACAACCATACAGTCGGTCTCTACACTCCAACCATACATGGAGGTACCGCAGATGGATCTCCCACACAAAACGGTAATGGTTTCTACCATATATGTGGTTTATGGTAGCTCTACAATACGGATGACTCATTGTGATAAAGAATCACCCTCACACTTTTGTGGGATTGTAATTGTCATTACAATCATTTTCCTCCCAGTAAAGTGGAACCCATAAAACAACTGATGTGTTAAATGTTATGCAAATATATATTTTGCCCAGCTCTTATACTGAAATATAACAGTTATGAAAATTTACTTGAAAACGAATATATAATTTTTGCCTGTTTGACTTCTGTTAAAAGTTGATTTTAATTTTAGAGAGAATGAGTTGACAAGTATCATTAACAACTGTAATGTAAACAGATAACGCAAATCGGTGGGCAGCCGCTCCATGTGGAAAACATTTCCTCGTACCACAGGAAGGAAGAGGAGTCAATACCTGGACGTGAGAAGAAGGAGCCAACGCAGGAAGAGACCTGACCAAGAGGGAACACAAAAACGAAGAAGAAACGAAGCGCAGTTGACATACTCAAGGGCAATGGCTTTAACAAAATATTTGAGTGATTTCTGCACCTTGGCTGCATCTCCAGCTTGCTGATGCTGTGCCGCAACCCTCAACACATCATCTCTCCACTCAAACTTCAATCATTTATCAACATCCATCAATTTCATGACTGACAAACAGCTATCCGTCTATGTATTTCATCATTCAATTAATTATTATTATTATTATTATTATTATTATTATTATTATTATTATTATTATTATTATTATTATTATTATTATTATTATTATTATTATTATTAATTCTTCATGAATTATTAATATATAAAGTACGACATTCTTTATACAGTAAAAACAGAATGATTTATGGATCGTGTAGAACAGTGGGTAGAGTCGTCGGCTCATGTGAACCAAGGATCCTTGCTACGATTTTTGGGAGAGACAGATGGTTAGGCACGTTTCCTTTTCCTGATAGCCTGTTCACCTAGTAGTAAATAGGTACCCAGGAGTTAGGCAGCTATTGCGGGATGCATCCTGGGGAGGGTGAGAAGTTGGCTTAAACTGCTAGAGGGACCTTGGTAGGCCTAACAGCCTTTTTGTCCTCGACTGTGGGCAACAATATAGTGAAATGTTACATAGCATTGCAATTCTACACCAACCAACTGGTAGAAATGAAACTTAAAAATTAACAATTACTACAATTAAACTGTAATTAATAATATAAATTTTACCATAAATACCGTCAGGTTCACAGACGCTGTTATTTTAAGCAAAACTATTAGCTATGGGGATATTCCCTACCGCTAGTTATATAACTAAATTCAATTCCAAGGACAATTGACCTCCACATCAAGATAAACACCATATTTTATCAATACCCGGAGAACTATCTAACAGAAAACATGGGTATTTAGGTTAGAATAAGCGAAGAGCCCAGCCACCACGTCTGTCCAACTCCATACCACCGATTCAACTGACTCTCCATCGGGGTTGCCAAAAGTATTTTAAAGAATGTACCAAAAATGTTAACTATAAAGTACGAAATTTTACTGAAAAATACCAAATTGACAATTTAACATAAAATAAGAATAATATTGATAAATACTTGGTCAGTCTTATGTACCAAATACATATTTTAATGAGTTTTTTTCTGTTTTATAGCCTATTTGTATGTGTAATATTCCCTTGTACTTCACATACACAGTATTTACAAAATGTTTTATCCTAGTCTCTCTCTTACTTTCAACGATCCTCTCGCAAATTCGTTAATGAAGCAATATATTTTGTTACACATTATGTTCATTTTTTACTTTTGTAATATTTTCTCCGTGGGAGCAGAAAACGATCCGCCAGAATCTTTTTCACTATATCACAGTTTTGGTTTCGTTTCTGAGGCATTATAGTGGGGATTTAAATTATCACAACAAGAACCACCTCACAATAAACAACCACGTCACAAAAACGCGCCCCAATGCCTGGTCAGCAACCTGACTGTCCTCGCCAGTGTTGACATTGACGCCACCATTCTTAAGGCCAGTGTTGACATTGATGCCATCATACTTGAGGCCAGTGTTGACATTGATGCCACCATACTTGAGGCCAGTGTTGATATTGATAGCAACATTCTTAAGGCCAGTGTTGACATTGATGCCACCATACTTGATGGCAGTGTTGACATTGATGCCATCATACTTGAGGCCAGTGTTGACATTGATGCCACCATACTTGAGGCCAGTGTTGATATTGATAGCACCATTCTTAAGGCCAGTGTTGACATTGATGCCACCATACTTGATGGCAGTGTTGACATTGATGCCATCATACTTGAGGCCAGTGTTGACATTGATGCCACCATACTTGAGGCCAGTGTTGATATTGATAGCACCATTCTTAAGGCCAGTGTTGACATTGATGCCACCATACTTGATGGCAGTGTTGACATTAATGCCACCATACTTGATGGCAGTGTTGACATTGATGCCACCATACCTGGTGCCAGTGATGACAAATGTTGACATTGATGCCATCATATTTGAGGCCAGTGTTGACATTAATGCCACCATACTTGGGTCAGTGTTGACATTAATACCACCATACACGAGGACAGTGTTGACATTGCCAAATTGCCAGATGAGGCCTGACGACAAATTTAGTTTAGTTCATTTATTATGCACCCCATACCCATCTTGTGGGCAGTAGAGGAAAGGGTTACAGAGGCGCATAATGGGGCTCAGGGACTGAACCACCAAATTCATTTAGCTAAGCAATTTTCACTCTTTATGAGTTAGATACGAAATTCAATACACAGTGTCACATCATCATTGGATTCGAGATCGACCTCAAGTACAGTTTCTTAATTAAGCAACTGACATATGTGGAGAGCTAATATCACAATTTATATGTCTGTCCTCCACGCCTGGTAGAGGCGTGGCATTTAACAGCTGGGTGGAAAGCGCTTCGGATTCGTAATCCAGAGGTTCCGGGTTCGATCCCCGGTGAAAGCAGAGACAAATGGGCAAAAATGTTTCTTTCACCCTGATGCTCCTGTTACCTAGCAGTAAATAGGTACCTGGGAGTTAGACAGCTGCTACGGGCTGCTTCCTAGGGGTGGAGGCCTGGGCGAGGACTGGGCCGCGGGGACACTAAGCCCCGAAATCATCTCAAGATAACCTTTTGATAGATAAGATTCACACCGCCCCCCATCCAGTGGGCAGCGGTGGATAGGTAGGTTACAATCACTTAGTTACTACCTACAGTTAGCAAACTGGGGATATTTGACTACGATTTCTGGTAGCATATTATTTTGAATAAAATATTTGCACATCTCTGAAAAATTTGTTATAGAATTGTCTCCGAATTCATTTATCTTTCTGCACTCCATCAGGGTGTGCAAATTATTTTGTTGACACAGATTACATTTGGTCAGGTCTACATCAGCAGATAATGATTATTCCCAGAGATACTTGTAACCGAGTCTAAACCGAGCAGTAGTAACATCTAGAAGTCTGCTGATTTTATTGGATGATCCATAGATAAGTGGCTTCTCTTGCATGATAGTATGATGATAGATGGAATTACTGGTGTCAATTTCACTTTGCCTCAGAACTACAACATTTTGTTGAAGTTCTACAATAAAACAAAAAAAGTCATTATATTAAAATGTAGTTAGTTAATTTTATTTGAATGCCAATAGCAATGCTATATTTTTTGTACAGTCCCATGGGCTTTTCTAGTTATATCAAGGGTTGAATTTGTTTTTTTTAATATGGAATTATAGCGCCAAGCAAATATCGATCTTTGAAATAAGATCATTGGAATAAGAGACAGCATAAAAAAATTGTTCCATATTTCTCACATCCCTCCCTAAACACCCCAGCAAATGTCCCACAGTTTTCCCTAAGTCTTCCCAGTCACTCATGCACTATTCAACATATGATTTTGCAAAAACTATATTTATCCAAAGGGCATCCAGCAAAGTACCCCCACTCCCACCTAAATACCAGATGCATATCAACAACAATCTTGCAAAAACTCTATTTATTTAAAATAATGAGAAAATTATGTTACAAATTTATATTGACATTATATTTGACATATAAAATGCCTCTATTTGAATGAAAAAAATAATGAATTATAATGCTTTTACAATACATATTACATACAAACTTTAGCGCATTCATAATAATATATTTTAATAAATCAGGTTTGGCTGGCGTTCTCAATGCTAGTATTTATATCAAATAATAACAGACTATGTGTAACAGTATTATTATTATTACTTTTAATATTTGTAATATCTCTCTCTCTCTCTCTCTCTCTCTCTCTCTTTTCCCATCCCATATTTTGATTTCTTCTCATTCATCTAGTGTTCCTCATTTACACCAGAATGCAGAGCCACTTGTTTACAGGCCCACATTCAATTCCCAACATCCAAGCTTTTTGGACATAGTAAATGCTGTGCATTGGATTTTGTAAACTAGCTCATCAAGATTGCTAAATCTTGCTTTAGTTAAATGAATTGTGCGGGGTTCAGTCCCTGAGTCCCATTATGCATCTCTGTAGCCCTTTCCACTATCGCCCACAAGATGGGTATGGGTTGCATAATAAACCATCTAAACTAACATTCAATTATATTATCAAACTTGTGCAAAAACCTATACAATCACATTTGCAAACTAGCACAAATTCATTTTAGCAAGTTCGTTTACACATTTTTGGTGTTTGTTTTCTTGCTCGAGCTAAATGAATTGTTGGGTTCAGTCCCAGAGTCCATTACCCGCAACTGTAGCCCTTTCCACTACCCACCCCACAAGATGACTATGGGGTACAAAATAAATTAACTAAACTAGCATTCAATTATATTCTCAAAATTTATACAAACCCATACAATTACTTATGCAAACTAACACAAATTCATTGAGCAAGTTTAACTATTCGCATACTTTGCGTCATTATATAATGGAATACAAAAAGTCCCTATTATATAACACTATTAATGGAGTCCAAGAAATGTGCAAGTTCTTTATTTATAATGACGTGCTGCCAGGAATCTTAGTGAAGTAACTAAAATATTTGCATACTGTGGGTAAAGGATGCACATGACTCCCAAGTTGGGCGGGTGTGGAGCAGACTAGCAACTGCGAGACAAGGCTTAGATGTAAAAAATGCCTTGCATAGAGACCGTTGCAAGCCTCTTGTTGAATCACTTGTGATATAAAAAGAATATTGATATGTATATGTGTCTGTGTACATGTGTGCATGTGTATGTAACAGTGGAAATCGCATAATTAGCTTTCAAGAGACTGTCACTCACCTAGCTAAACAATATGTGGGGTTCAGTTTCCAAAACGATTATGCGCCTCTCAAACCCTTTCCCCCTGCTGCACACAGGAGATCCCTTTTATTTTCAGCTAAATATATATTATATTCAGGGGGTTTGCCTTGTCATAGCACAACCAAAGCCCAATTTGCCCCTTAAGCTTTCCCTATCCCATCTAAATTTAATGAGCATTTCCAATACCAAATATTAGTGATTGTTGCGAGCCTCTTGTTGTGAAACTAGCTACAAGAGATTGTCACTTACCTAGCTAAACGATCAATGGGATTCAGTTCCCGAACCAATTGTGTGCCTCTCTAACCATTTCTCCACCGCCCCAAAGAATGGGTATGAGGATGCATAACAAGATGCATAACAGTCAGTCAGGTGCAGTCACAGTGAGAGGTTGTGTTAGCTGCAGCTCCGATTCTAATAACATTATTATTGCAATAATGGAAGGATTAGTGAAGGATTTGGTGAGTCTGGTTGGAGCTCTGAGAGCAGAGATGGATTCCCTGCGGGAGGAGGTACGACGGCTGAGACTTCGGGAAGAAACGAAGGAGGAGGCCAGTGTTGACGGGACCTCATTAGGAAGGACTGACGGGACCAGTATTAAGAAGTCCTCGTCTTGGCAAGTTGTGAAAGACAGGGGGTCTTAAGAAGACCTTGGCAAAACCGACAACTAATAGCCTACCCCTAAGGACTTTTAACGCATTTGACGTATTAGAGGACGAGTGCTGTGTTGAACCTGTTGTTCAACGAGGTGGCAAAGACAAAGTAACGAGGAGCATTGAAGCGCAGGTCCCTCAAACTGCTCGAAAGGAAAAGGGAGAATCGAAGCGAATTTTGGTTGTGGGAGATTCCCAGGTGAGGTATTTAGACAGAACGTTTTGTGCCAGAGATAGGGGGAACAGATTAAGGGTTTGCTATCCGGGAGCTGGAATTGGTGATATTGTTGGAAACATGAATGATATTATGACAGGAAATGGGAACAAACCCATTATTTGTATTAGTGCAGGGGGTAATGATGTTGGACGAGTTAGGAGTGAGGAACTAATACAGAGATTCAGGACAGCCATTGAATTAGTTAGGAGCAAGGGAGGAATCCCGATCATATGTGGCATTCTTCCAAGAAAGGGAGTGGGAAATGAATGGATGTCGAGGGCAATTGGTGTCAATTGCCGGCTGGAAAGATATTGCAAATCAAATGCAATATCTTTCATAGACAACTGGGAACACTTCTGTGGAAGAAATGAAATGTATGCTCGTGATGGGGTGCATCTATCGAGGGCTGGGGTTGTTACTGTTGCAAACTCGTTGGAACCAGTCATTAGAGGTGTTTGTTTGGGTTTAAACTGTTAGTAGATAGTGGTATGGGAATTGATTTGGAGGAAGGAGGTAATAAAAGTATGTGTTCGTGGGAGAAAAGAATTGGCAAAATGATCAGGGGAAGAAAAGGGCCTCAAAATAACAATTCATTTAGGATATATTACACTAGCAGTAGAAGTCTAAGAAATAAAATTAACGAATTAAATGCTCTTGTCTGCACAGAAAAAATAGATATTATTGCACTTACCGAAACGTGGATGAATGTAGAAAATAGAGAACTATTAGCTGAATATCAGATAAATGGATTTAAACTATTTCACACAGATAGATATATTAGACAAGGAGGGGGAGTAGCCATATATGTTAGGGACAATTTGAAATGTAGTCTCAAAGAGGGAATCAAAACTGAGCCACACACAGAAACTATTTGGATAGAATTAAACGAAAAAGCAAATAATATTATAATAGGAGTTATATGTAGGCCACCAAATTTAGACAGAATGGAAGCAAAGCATCTATGGGATGAAATATCTAGAGCATCTAGATCTAACAGTATTTATGTCATGGGTGACTTTAATTTTAGTGGAATAAACTGGGTGAACAAAACAGGGAATAGTGAAGCAGAAGATTTTCTAGAATTAATTGACGATTGCATTCTTACGCAACACATTAAGGAACCAACACGGGAAAATAATATTTTAGATTTAGTGTTAACTAACAGGGAAACACAAATTAATGACATCGAAATAGGGAGTGAGCTAGGGAACAGTGATCACAAAGTAATCAGATTTAGCATAGAATGGAATAGACATGTAGGAGAAAATTCTGTTAAAGTGCCAGATTTTCGAAAAGCTGATTTTAATGGCCTAAGAAATTTTTTGGGTCAAATAGATTGGATAGTCTTGGGTATGGGGTGTGGGCTGGTCTTAGAGCGAGACATGAACCCAGCGATAGGTGACGTAAAAAGGGATTTCGATGTGGATTTAATATATAACTTATTTAAGAATATTCTAAACAAAGCACAGGAACGTAGTATACCATACAAATTGAATAGATCGAATACTAATGACCCAAAGTGGCTAACAAATAATTTAAAGAACCTTATAGGTAAAAAGAGAGCTTGGTACAAAAGGATTAAGAATGGGGAAGTCACTTTAGAACAGGAATTCGTACAACTGGTTAGAAATGTTAAAAAAGAGATAAGGAAAGCAAAAAGAAACTATGAAGTTCGCATAGCAGGGCAAGCAAAGACAAATCCTAAAGGGTTTTTTCAGTTATATCATACTAAGACTAGGGAAAGGATAGGTCCATTAAAAACTGAGACAGGTCAAATAACAGATAGTGATGAAGAGATGAGTAGTATTTTTAATAAATATTTTGTATCTGTATTTACTAAAGAGGAACTTAACAATATGCCTTCAGCCGAACAAGTCTATGTGGGTGGGGACGAGGACAGGTTGACGAGTTTAGCAGTTACCAGGGAGGATGTTCTTAAACAAATAGTAAAACTCAAACCAAACAAATCCCCAGAGCCGGATGAAGTGTTTGCCAGGGTGCTTAAAGAATGCAAAGAGGAGCTTTGTGGCCCACTGTCAAGCATATTTAATAAATCAATAGAGTCAGGCAGAGTGCCAGAGTTTTGGAAAGTTGCTAATGTGATACCAGTTTTTAAGAAAGGAGATAGATCACTTGCGTCTAAGTCTATTGTGGGAAAGTTACTCGAATCTATAATAGCAAATAAAATTCGTCTTCATCTTGAAAAACATAAATTAATAATTGAGCCGCAACATGGTTTTATAAATGGCCGTTCATGTTTAACAAATTTGTTATCTTATTATTCTAGCATTGTTGAGGCAATTGATAGTGGTAAGGATTGCGATGTTGTGTACCTTGACTTTAGCAAAGCTTTTGATACAGTGCCACATGAAAGACTGATTAAAAAGATAGAGTCTCATGGTATTGGGGGTGCTATATTAAGCTGGATTAGGGCATGGCTATACCAAAGGAAACAGAGAGTTAGTGTTACGGCCCTCTCGGGTCGCAACCGGGTTCTTTCTCTGATGTAAGTAGAGTTTGGGTATCCGGCCCCAAGCTAGTAGTGGCTTTCAAGGGATGTGATCCGTAACGCAAGTAAATAAAAGGGGAAGGGAAATAAAGGCAAAAACTTAATAATATAATTAACACCGTCACCATAAATAATATAAAGATTATCACAAGGGGGAGGAATAAACACTATAATGTACAACGTTGTCTTCTTCTGAAGACTCTGGACGTTCACGGTGCTCACGATGCTAAGCTCTTGGTGCTCTTGTGGCCTCACTATGAATCCTTCGTTCCTCTTGAGTCTACCCTGGCCACAGGCCAGCCAAATCACAGTTCCACTGGGGGCACCGTCGTGGAGGCCATCAACCACAAGTCCAGCCGGTAGCTGGCAGGTTCCAATCAGCGACGCTGGTTAGGCCACTCCACGATCGATACTAAGGTCGCGAACCCTAGTCAGGAGCCTCGTGTGATCCCACAGACCACTCTCCTCGCCACAACACCCCAGTGGTTAAGCGTCTCCACCAGTCAGTCCCGGGTACTACAATCCCTCAACTGCCACGTCACAGGCAGGGTAACACCACAGTGTTCATCTGGGGGGCGACTCACAGCTGCTGCAGCAAACACTTGGAGACAAGACGACTGCCTTGGGTAGACTGATCCAACGTTCGTTACAGCAGTCCCAGGTCGACTCTGTAATCAGACACATCATCAGTAATAGGGACACTCTAGGGCACCTCACTTACAGGCTTAGACACAAACACCCGACGTATCCACAACATAGATGGCATTGCTGTCTAAGCTCCACCTCACCAGAGGTCAGCAGCGGCTGTGTTATGAGCTGATCAGGACGGGAAACTAGCCCTTGTGGCCACTATATCTCGTCCTCACTAGGTGGCGGCGTCCATTTGGAGGGGGTTTCGGGAGCTGACCCACAGATGGCGTGGTCGTCACTGCTCCGGGCTCGGACGCTGGATTCGGGTCCGTAACACCTCCCCACCAAAAAGAATTTGGTTTGGGTTTCTATAAAGAAAAACACAAACCAAATTAGTATGTGGATACCACTCCACACGGACTCACGTACACTAAGAACTGGAATGGCAAGGCTGTCTTGTCCACAGAACTGTCCTAAGGAGAAACCCTGGCACAAAGGAAACTTGAAGATGGAAGGCAATGACCTGCCTGATGTGATTTTCCACACCTTCACTGCGATGTCCAGCCGGGGCATAATCTCACGTGTACCGAGTAAGGATTGGTATAAACACGACCTGGGGCGACTCGACACTTCCCTGTGTCGTGGCACCGATGATGGCTGGTCACAGACGGCATTTCTAATACCGGTCCGGTAGTCCTTCAGGGAGACGGGAACCTGGAATACAGGGGTCTGATAATTTAGAGTGACAGCGACAGTGGGCAAGTCATTACTTACTGCATACTCGCCTACTAGGCCCACACCTAGTTCCAACAGAGCTGCTTGTACACCGAAGATGGCATTCGCTCTGCCACCGTCAGGTCGACCAACGTTCCGTATAACGCTGCATCTAGGCTCAGCAATCACGTGGGGGTGTCAACCTGTCGGAAACAGTCACTCATAATATCACCTCTTGTACCTCCTGTATCTATCATCACCTTCCAGGTCCCTTCCTTGACTGCAACACTTGCAGTGCAAATCTCCAATCCCTGGGATTTCTTCACGATGTTCATGGGAGCCATCATCTGTCGGGTCGTCCACTGGTCCTTACTGAGAACACACACAAGAACAAAAATTACCGCTAGGAAACATTTGGTTAACTGAGGGATAAGCTTCCCGAGCTTGTAACGTCCATAGCCGGCTATATCCATTAGCCTGGTTTGGACCGAAGAGGGCCCTAGAACCTTTACACATACCTCCGACGTCTGGGGAATCTCTGGCCGGTTCAATGAACGCTGTACCTTGCCATACCGCAAGTACTCAGGTGCCTTCACTCCAGACTCTTCGGTATCCGTGGGTGCTTGTACACGAGACCTCTCTTCATGCTCAGTTGCCTCTGCCATCGTAACCTCATGTTCCTTATTGGGAGAAGAATCAGGAGACTCTGCTAGGATGTTGTCAATCTGTAGGCGAGAGGAAGGATTAAACATACTTAATTCCAGGTCTGACTGTACCTGGATATTACCACTGCCTGCTGTTACCTCAGACCTTGCTGTTCCGGCTGACTCGTCCGCGACCATGGGAAGATTGTGGCTCCAATCTGCCACCAAGTCGTTGGCTAGTACCACGTCAATCCCCGCTATAGGCAGGGCATCGACTACTGCCAACGCACATGTGCTGCTGAAGTAAGGCGAGTCGAGATGTACCGGCACTAAGGGGGCGATGTACTGCGTCCACGGAAACCCAACCAGGATAACCTTTTGTCTCCCGTCTACTCTCACTCCCTCGGGTAACGAGTCTCTCACGATCAGGGACTGGGCTGCTCTGAGCACTACAACTGATCTACCAGTATGATCACTCGTTACATACCCACTTGAAGTGTGAGGGGAAAACAATCTGGGTTCTTCCTGCATAGTCGTAGACTGGCTTCCTGCTGGTGATGTTACACAACTCATTAACATCACCTCCCTACGTGGGCCGCTACCTCTTCTGCCTCGGCACATAGCAGCTACATGCCCTTTCTGCCCACAAGTCCAGCACACCACATTCCTCCTCGGACTCCGGTGTTTCGGGCTGTTAGGACTGGTCCTTCGAGGGCTACTTGGGGGCGTCTTCTCAGCGCTTCGTGGGACGGGTCTCTCCTCTTCCTGACGAGGTTTGTCAAACCGGCGTGGGTAATTCCTCGGGACGTACTTAGCAGAAGGCCTATGCGTCAGGATGTATTCCTCAGCCATGGTGGCTGCCGCACTCAAGGTCTCTACCTGCTGTTCCTCTAAGTACGTCTTCAGGTCTCCAGACAGACAGTCTTTGAAGTCCTCTAACAGTATGAGCTGCTCGAGGTCTTCTTTGGTCTCCACCTTCCGAGAGGCACACCATTCCTGGAAAAGTCGCTCCTTGATTGTGGCGAATTCGGTGAAAGTGTGCTCTGAGGTCTTTTTCAGGTTCCTGAACTTCTGCCTGTAAGCCTCGGGTACCAATTGGTAGCCATTAGCACTACCTTCTTCACCTTGTCGTAATCGCCAGAGTCATCAAGGGACAACGTGGAGTAGGCGATTTGGGCCTTCCCAGTCAAGACTGACTGTATCATGATGGCCCAATTCTCCTTCGGCCACTCCAAAGAGGCTGCGACTTTCTCGAAGGCTGCGAAGAACTTCGAAATTTCCTTCTCGTTGAACTTCGGGACCATTTTGATGTTCCTTACCGGATCGAAACTACTGGTTTCCGTTGTTGGCCTCCGACCACCTAACCGCAATACTTCTAGCTCATGTTGTCTCTCTCTTTCCTCTCTGTCTCGTCGTTCTTGCCTGTCTCGTTCTTCTCTTTCTCTTTCTCGTTCTTCTCTTTCTCTTTTCTCTTCTCTTTCTCTTTCTCGCTCTTCTTTCCTTTCTTCTAATTCTAAACGCCTCATCTCTATTTCTTTATCTTTCAATTCTCGTTCTATTTCTAACTTCTTCCATTCTATCTCACGATTTATTTCTAAGGCACGCATTTTTACTGTAAGTAAACTTATATTCAGCTCACCTGCATCGCTGTCAATGTCACTGCCTTTATCTTCCTTTTCAATGGAAGCTATTTCCTCACCTTCTTTTGTACCTTGTGCCTCATCTTCCTGTTTTTCTTCGGCCTTCAAATGCCGGTGAACCTTGGACAAGATCTCCACACGGGAATCACTGGCACGTATCTTGATCTCCAGGTTGGCACTCACCAGTACGAGTTCCTGTTTGCCCAGATATTTTAATCTGGCAAGACAGTCCTCCCTGTTCAGAAAAGCCTGAACATCGTCCAGATCGTCGATGGTAGATTTCTCTGCCATTGTCACAGATGGAACACTTAGCACTTAACACACCGCTTCACTTTAGCACTTAACGCACCGAGCACTGTTCTACATCAATATTGCACTTTATCGCACCAAACACTGCACTTGCCAATATTGCATGTAATTACACCGGGCACCGCGCTACACAATATTGCACTTAATCACAGCGAGCACCGCACTGCACAATATTGCACTTAGTCACTCCGAGCACCGCACAGGACGTATAACGTCCTAATAGTCACACACAGGGGGAATTATTTACAGGGATTACGCCACTTCACCACCCCTGTCAAACATACTTGACAAGGGGTCGGATCCCGCTGGGGATGCCAATTATGTTACGGCCCTCTCGAGTCGCAACCGGGTTCTTTCTCTGATGTAAGTAGAGTTTGGGTATCCGGCCCCAAGCTAGTAGTGGCTTTCAAGGGCTGTGATCCGTAACGCAAGTAAATAAAAGGGGAAGGGAAATAAAGGCAAAAACTTAATAATATAATTAACACCGTCACCATAAATAATATAAAGATTATTACAAGGGGGAGGAATAAACACTATAATGTACAACATTGTCTTCTTCTGAAGACTCTGGACGTTCACGGTGCTCACGATGCTAAGCTCTTGGTGCTCTTGTGGCCTCACTTTGAATCCTTCGATCCTCTTGAGTCTACCCTGGCCACAGGCCAGCCAAATCACAGTTCCACTGGGGGCACCGTCGTGGAGGCCATCAACCACAAGTCCAGCCGGTAGCTGGCAGGTTCCAATCAGCGACGCTGGTTAGGCCACTCCACGATCAATACTAAGGTCGCGAACCCTAGTCAGGAGCCTCGTGTGATCCCACAGACCACTCTCCTCGCCACAACACCCCAGTGGTTAAGCGTCTCCACCAGTCAGTCCCAGGTACTACAATCCCTCAACTGCCACATCACAGGCAGGGTAACACCACAGTGTTCATCCGGGGGGCGACTCACAGCTGCTGCAGCAAACACTTGGAGACAAGACGACTGCCTTGGGTAGACTGATCCAACGTTCGTTACAGCAGTCCCAGGTCGACTCTGTAATCAGACACGTCATCAGTAATAGGGACACTCTAGGGCACCTCACTTACAGGCTTAGACACAAACGCCCGACGTATCCACAACATAGATGGCGTTGCTGTCTAAGCTCCACCTCACCAGAGGTCAGCAGCGGCTGAGTTATGAGCTGATCAGAACGGGAAACTAGCCCTTGTGGCCAGTATATCTCGTCCTCACTAGCTGGCGGCGTCCATTTGGAGGGGGTTTCGGGAGCTGACCCACAGATGGCGTGGTCGTCACTGCTCCGGGCTCGGACGCTGGATTCGGGTCCGTAACAGTTAGTATAAATTGGGTCAAGTCAGAGTGGGAAAATGTTGTAAGTGGGGTGCCTCAGGGCTCTGTCCTGGGACCTCTGTTGTTTATAATATATATAAATGATTTAGATTCAGGTTTGAGTAGCAACATTTGCAAATTTGCTGATGATACGAAAATCGGTAAGGAAATTAATTCGGAGGAGGACTCACTATCACTTCAAGTTGATCTAGATAGGGTTTTGAAATGGTCGAAGGATTGGCAGATGCAGTTTAATGCTGATAAATGTAAAGTTCTGAGGTTAGGTAATGATGATAGGGTTACAAGATACGAGCTAGATGGTGTTGAGATTGCGAAGTCGAATTGCGAAAGGGATCTGGGAGTTATGATTAGTAAGAATTTAAAACAAAAGGATCAATGCATGAATGTTCGTAATAAGGCGAATAGAACACTGAGATTTATTAATCGAAGCATTAGTAACAAGACACCTGGTGTGGTTCTCAAGCTATATCTTGCTCTGGTTAGGCCCCATTTAGATTATGCAGTTCAGTTTTGGTCGCTGTATTATAGAATGGATATAAATTCACTTGAACGTGTCCAGCATAGGATGACTAAGTTAATTCCCCAAATTAGAAATCTTTCATATGAAGAAAGATTAACAAAGCTTAAGTTGCATTCACTGGAAAGGCAAAGAGTTAGGGGTGACATGATAGAGGTTTACAAGTGGATGAATGGACATAACAGGGGGGATATTAATAGGGTATTAAAAATATCAACACAAACAGAACACGAAACAATGGGTATAAATTGGATAAGTTTAGATTTAGGAAAGACTTGGGTAAATACTGGATCAGTAACAGGGTTGTTGATTTGTGGAACCAATTGCCGTGTAACGTGGTGGAGGTGGGGTCCCTCGATTGTTTCAAGCGCGGGTTGGACAAGTATATGAGTGGGATTGGGTGGTTATAGATAGGAGCTGCCTTGTATGGGCCAATAGGCCTTCTGCAGTTACCTTTGTTCTTATGTTCTTATGTTCTTATCCCTACCTATTTGTTTCACTACTGGTAGTCCTCTGGTAAGTGTTCACTTACAGGCTATTGCGAGTTTAAAATTATGCTTGTGCTAAGGTGCCTCTACAAAGACATTCTTTTGGTTACTTGAAAGTAGAAACGAAAAAGAAGTAGTACCAAAGAAAACTGATGCAACCCTGCAGGTGAATATTTCATTAAGTGGGTTACTGAAATCCTGTTCCAGAGAAACTTTGTGTGATTTTGGTCTTTTCTTTTGAAGAGTTACCCTAAGGCATTTTAGCTGCGATCTTCTCCTTTGACGACTTACCCTAAGGCATTTTTTATTATGATTGGCTGACCCTGTAAGTCGGCCTATATTGGACGATTGTCCTTGTGGGGATTTGAAGGTGTGGGAAGTTCCTTGTAAATATCCAACAAATATTTCTCATCCCTAATACAATAGGATGTATTTCCTGTATTGGGCGTCATAATCTTTTAATACACATTTACTAATTATTAGTACAATAGAATTGTGGGGGAAAACCTGACTCCAATAACTAATAATTAAATATATACTTCGATAGCTATGAAGGACCACCACTTTTTGAGAAAAAGTGGAAAACAAATAAAGCAATGGAAAAACTGATCCCAAGAACTAGTGTCCTATGGATAAGCTGTATTTCTGATATAAATGGAGTTAAATTAACTTACACAAAATTGGGGGATTACATGCTAAAAGATTAATACATCCCTAGCATTATTCTGGTGCTGGTTCTTCACCAGAGTAAGCAAAATATAAAAGTAAATAAGGTTGATTATATAATATTAATTTTAGGTAAATGCTCCTCAATATACTACTGAAATGTTGAACAGTATCAGTAAATCAATGGGTTAGTATAATTGATCTCCTTTGGAAATCACTACTGTAATTACAGAGTTATTGCTACAGATAAAAAAGGGACAGCTTAGCTGTAAATCTAGTGAGGTGTAATCAGTTGCTACGCTCCACCGACGACGTGTTGCATAGGGCAAATTGTTGCACTGAACGGTGGGAAGCCTAACACCTCGGTTGACGTCGCCTTGGTACTGAAAGGCAATTACATTGTAGAAATCTTCTACATAATAAGTAACTACAAATAAATCCTAAATCATGAGGATAACTGTTGGAAATTTCAGCCAATATCTGTGCAATTTATATTCAAGCACTATAAATTTATTCTAGAGAGAAATAATGCAAATAATCATCTATTTAGATTGTAAAATTACTCAAGACACGTACGGGATTTGTTTGTTTGTTCTACGGCCTAACGACAACTAGCCTAAATGTTAATTGTGGCCACATAATAACAAAAAGGTGAACCTAGCTGCCGAGCCGCGTGTCCGTTGATGTAGAGACTTGAGCAATTCTTCGTCCTCCAGCTGCTGCTTGAAAGGCGTTGACTTTGGAATTGCTCATATGCTAGTCTGGGACATGGCTACTGTGCCAGATAACGTGGCACCGCTCTACTGGTCGTTCGAGCGAAATAAATGGGATCAAAACGTAGCTCTGCTTCACGCTGTCAATGGTGTCCACGTCGTGCTCTCTCGTTCTCTCGTGTCTAGTGACGCTCTCCCGTCTTCCTTCTCTTCCTTATTGCGCATGCGCGGCTCTCGATAGACATCTCGAGCGTAAATGGATATGTATATCGCAATTGACTAAGGAAAGAAGAGGTAATGACGAGTATTAATATCACATTAAATTCTTCTGTAATAAAATAGAATTTCTCGTAACATAAATTGACTTATTAAAGTTGTGCAGTCAATCGAGAAAATTTAAAATAAAATCATTTACATCAAAGTAATTTCCTCTAGAATGTTTAATATCAAATAAATAAGGGAGTTCCAGTAAGTAGTAGTATACTACGAAATTAAGCTTATTAAGTAACTATTTTTAGTAAAGGAAATGATAAACTGGACTCTTGTTATAAATCCAACTAAATGTGGAGAGAATTCATGTTACTGCCTGTAGTTCCTCACGTCGTCACTCTGACTAGGAAGAATCTGGCAATATGTCTAAATAAATCATGATAATGATTAAATCTACAAGTTAGTAATTTTAGTAACTACTTGTGGTTAATACAAAGGTTGCATAAAATACAAAGATGTATAAAACTGTTGGTTATTTCCAACAGGAATGTATTTCCTGTACTAAGCGTCATAATTAACTAACACTACTAATCCGTAGGTAAGAATCACAAAATTTATTGCATTAGGATGTGAAACATCATGTAATTTCTCTTAGAATTGTGGCAATGTTGCGTCAGACACCCACAGATAATAAATTTCCATATATCTGTAGGTGTAATAGAAATCCAACTATTTACTTTCCTTTATTAAGGATAATTTTTTATTAATAGGTATACTTTATTTAGTATACTACAGTTTACTGGAATTCCTTTATCTAGCTAGATAGCTGTTCCAGTAAATAATATTATAACCTAAAATCATTTCCACTTCCAAAGGATTCTCGTTTTATTTGTGCAGTCTACATTAACTGACCTGCACTGCGAGTATCAAATATTACCACATAATGTATTTAATTATGATATAAACAGTTGTTATAAACACTTCCTTTCTTATTTATCTTTAATTAATCAAAAGCATTTATGCTCGAGTCCCCCATTGGGACATATCGTGCATGCGTATCTCCCCGAGAGGGAAGGAGGACTCTCTCGCCTTATTAGTTTCCCTGGCAGCAAGGTGTTCCAAAGCAGTCCTTATAATTCTCACAATTCTGCAAGCATCCGTACATCATCGGGCTTCAGATTGAGGACGCAGCTTACCAGAATCATGGACACGAATTCGGCAGGCATTTTTACCTCTTTGAATTATTATTTTGAGCTCTAATAATAATTAATGTAAGTAAGTAAGTAATTATCAAAAGAAGGCACCAAACCGGGAAGGCTATGTAGCACCATCAAATGCGCAAAATAATCAGAGGGCGCTAAATATCACCAAGGATGCCAATACGAGAACAAAAACGCATAAGGCGAACGATATCAAAAGTATCCGAGTCACCAAGAATTCTATCGAGGGACAGGTGACCGCGAGGGGCGGTCGGAAAGCAAGACACACGCTCGTCCTGGAAGTCAGGACATTCAAGAAGGACATCCATGACCGTAAGAGGGACAATGCAACTAGGACAATAAGGAGCAGGGCGGCGCTCCATCAAGTGACCATGGGTTAAGCGAGTATGGCCAATACGCAACCTCGCCAGAGCTGTTTCCCACCGCCGGTTACGGTGGAAGGAGGACCGCCACGAGGAAACACAACATTTAAGAGCACTTAGTTTGTTACCAAATAATTAATGTAGGTGCCATGTCGTGACGCTGTAGGCTTCAAAAAATAAACCCCATGTAAGTGATACTTTCACCCCTCCAATCATTTAGATATTGCATTTATATGTGTAAATACTAGTTTGGAGTGGTAATTATGGAAGATAATTATTGCAGCATGGGGCAACACAACTGAGGAGGTGTGTGACTGTCATATACTCACGTGTTCCAAGGCTCACTATCTCATGCCTGATTCCAGACTGTTGTAGAGATTGGACTCCAACTTCGTTACTCTGTCACAACTGAGATTTAATTAGTTCTCATTGTAGATAGTTCCTCTCAGCTGTGAAAGTCAATACATTTCTATATTTGCATTTTGATTACATATTATTTAATCTTTAATATGCAGTAGTATTTTTGTATTACATTTTACTAATCATTATAATCTATGTGTATGCATATTATCATTATACACATTATGCATTATGTAGACTAACCTCATAGAAGATCCACCCCCCCAAAAAAAAAAAAGTGTCATGGGAAGAGGTTCTAGACTGTATAGAATTTTACAGTTCATTGCATATGAATAGAATAATAGAATTTCTTGCATTTAATCATAGAGATCCATAAGTCACTGGTTCTCTCATTTAACATCGTATTCTGGTCCTTCGAGCTTTCTTAGAATTTATTATTATTTTGCATTCATTGAATTATACATCAATCAGTTTATTAAAATTCATACCAACATATTTTCTGGTCAACTTATTGAACCTGATGAGCCATATTTAATATTAATCAATACTGGTTCTAGACCATTTATTACATTTATTTAGTATTTAGTATACATTTATTAGTATTAAACTAGAGCCAAATTTCCCCCTCATATTTTACGATCATTCGAACGGAGATGCTCTAGACTCTAGAGTTCTAGACTATTATTAAAGAACCAGTATAATTAGTAGAATATAGCCAGAAGTTAGGTTGTCCACAATTCATTAATCATTTATCATCCCTGATATAATTATACGTTTTAATTAAGTAGTATTATCAGGTGGTAGGATTTATTATCCCTGATAATGTTTTACTTTAATTAGGAAGTATTGTCAGGTGTTAGGATATTATTATAGAATCACGGCAGTTGTATATCTGCCACAGACATATATAATCATTTATAGTAGTAGGATACTTGTCACATATATAATCACTTGTATATACTCTATATAAATCAAAAATTATAAAAAAAAAATAGCACTATCCTGAATTTGCACTATTAGCATCATTATTGTATTTTATGCCAACCCATAGTGGTAGGTTTTAGACTTGAATTGTGCTAAGGTGTGCACAACTTTAGCTTAACTTATTATTCTTAGCCAACCTAGTTAGGTAGGATTATTAGCAGACTAGCATTGTACCAGGCAGTACAGCCTAGTCAACATTTATTATTGTGCAAACCCAAGTCAAGGGTGTGGGAACCGACCTGTGAGATTTATATTTATTTAATTTATATGAATTTATATTTACGTTAATTTATATACTTCGATAGCAATTTGTATAATGATAAGTGGACTGTATTTCTGCAATAATCTCATAATCTCACAAATCGATCCTCTACACATTAGGGGGGTTTATTAAATTAATATATGCAGCCAATCAAACTACAGTAACTACATACATTGAAGAGGTTCCTTATCTTATAGTACAGCAGGTTAGTCCACCAGGTATAACTAGGGTGTAGACACCAAATTATCCTCTTTGAGGTAGCTTCCATATCACCCAGTAACTGGTGCACAAAATCTTGCATCCTCGTCTTGACCTGTCAAAAGGGCGCTAACTGTGAAGCCAGATACCTATATATGACAAGCTATATCAGAGAAAACTGTACATGGAACATGAAGACCTGGCTTAATTACCTTTAGTTTGAGGCTTCCACGTGCTCTAACCGGATCACCCTATATAATGACATTAATGGCCATAAATGAAAGATACATGGGTTTCGGAAAGAACACTTAACTTGAATTGTAGACATCGTGTTGAAAATGGTACCTTTGGTTTCCAAAACACTACGTCCAAGTAAAATTAACAGGAGCCGAATTTGCTCCCGTGTGAGCCTCTGGTCTCGTACAAACAATGGCTGTTTAACACTCCATACTATTGACGTTACTGGCCGACATTGTCCAGATATGATAGGAGCTAAATTTGCTCCACACGTCTCGGAGGTGACACAACAATGGCTGCCTCCTTCCTCCCTCACGCCTGGCCTACTTTGTCCAGATTTCAGAAAGTGATAGAAGGGTCACATTTACTCTACTTTAATATTGACAATTAAGTTAATTTATATAAGATGTTTTTATGATCGTAAAGTCCAAAGACTAATGTATTTAAGAATAATTCCCAGCAGAATAGCTGGTGAATTATAATGGTATGTGGTGATGATATCCCGTTTTCTTTAGATGGTAATTCCACTACAAGTTACGTTTTCTATGGGTAACTTGTTGGTAATACAGCTATTATCTGTATGATTATTAAATGGTGTCGGATTTTCCGACATAATTCCCCAGGGGGCTGCTCACGGGTCGAAGTCCTATTTAGAACAGACGAACACCGATACTCCTCCTTCGAATTATTAGATTAATTTGATGTTAGTAGTTAGTAATCACACATTTGTGCGTCTGTTCGTGCAGGACGGATGTCCCGTACTAGAGTTGCAGGGGTTAAAAGTCTAATGCGAATTCATTTCCCTGTCAACTCTTGAATGGCTAATATTCAAGCCTAATTACATATTATTTAACCCAGAAGACTGAATGTGATCAAGTACTACAGTCAAGTATGATTCAGGGACTGCAGTGAGATCAGTGACATTAGATATAACTTGAAGTTTGTTCAGGTAACTGGTCACTGATATATAAACACTGAGGCCCATGGAATACATCTTGATTAAATAATAAATGTATCAAATCAGTCATCAGATTTATTGGGGTTTAATTTAGTTAATTGATTCAGAGGATTGAATAGCTCATCATTAAAGTAAAGTATGGTTCTGAGACTGCAGTGGGTTCAGTGACATTGGTCGCAGTGACTTGTAGCTGTTTTAGGCTACTGTTCACTGATTTGCCACTGAGGCCTCATGAACTCATCTTCAGCATTAAATGATGATACTAACATCAACCTCTGTTGGTATAGTCAGCTGTTATCTCCTTAGTATAATGCTACTGGAGAAATATAATCAGCTGACAAATTTAGATTTCTACTGGTATTGTTTATCTGCAGGCATAGGTCTCCTCAGGCTTGATACTGGGCCTGAGAGTAATTTACCTCCTGCAGAGTTTAACATGGTTATACCCTGATATTTAGTAGGGCTACCGATGAATCGATGACAATAGTCTGTCCCAACAAGGAGACCGAAGTCGGTGAGGTGATCAGACTTAATATTATCTGCCAATTTTATTCCTCTATTTCTCAGGAATTTGGCTGTTGCTCTCAGACCTTGAACTTGTAGGTCTACTGGTATTTTGTCCACCACAATGGCTTGTACTCGACAGACGTACCTGCCTAAACGTACTGATGGTTGTACCACCTGGTAGACTTGAGGTCCTGCATCTGTTACAAACCCTGAGATGTTGAATGACGTCTGGGCTACAGGCCTTAATTGTAGTTCATCTGCCAACTTTTTAGTGATATATGTTCTCTGGGATCCTTGGTCAAACAACCCACGGGTATGGACCTTGGCCCTCTTATTCAGGATGGTAATTTGGGCAGTAGGCAAAGTCGTATTACCTTTAGACTTTGCCGATTGGACACTGTTTGTTTGTTGCACCTTGCAGTACTGTACTGTGGTGGGAATGCTATCTTCCACCTTGAGGTTTGGAGACGTTGTTTTGGTGTCTCTGCACAATGCTGCATGGTGTTGACCTTTGTTACACCTATTACAGGTGTGTAATTGGGTATCACAATCGTTGATGTTATGTTTCCTGAGGCACCTCGTGCAATGTTGCAAATCTTTGAGTCGTTCAACACGGGCGTCACTATCAGGAAAATTAGGGCAGTGGTACATTGAATGTTTCTCATGGCAGAACAAACATGTTCCATAGCTTCCAGTACCCTTTGGTGTCGAATTATAGTGTCTAGATTGATTTGGAGTACCTTTGGTACTCTGTGGTTTACTATTATTGGTTTCTGAGGGTTTACTTGGTGGTTTTAATTTGTCATGTGTTCGTAATTGATGAACTACTGACTTTAAACCTTCAGATATTTCATTCATAGATAAGATGCTTTTATTGTAATGAGCACTCATTTGTCTCAATATGTCCCTAGGTATTTTCTCCTGGACAATTATTTTCAAGACCCACTCAGCCCCGTTTGTATCTGCTGTCAGGCTGAGGGCATTGATCATTGATTCTACCTCCAGCTTGAATACTTGGAGTGAATCAGCTGAAGCCTCCGGTGGGGGTAAATGCAACAGCTCATGAACTAAATGTGATGTTCTTACTTCTGGATCAGCATAATTATCCTTGAGGAGTTTTACTGCCAGATCATAGCCGTCATTAGTTAATCTCAGATGGGATACTACTGTTTTAGCCTCACCTGATAATTGGCCTTGCGAATAAGAGAATTTACTACTCTTTGGTAAAGATTGTTTTGAGTCTACAAGGTCAACGAATTTGTTCCAAAATTCATCCCAATCTTCCTCATCTTTTCCTGAGAAAGTGGGTAAATTAATTGGAGGGAGTCGAGCTTCTGCTTGACTCGTATTAGATGCAACTGTTGTTGTTGTTGCTATTGCCTTGTTGTGGGCAATTAATTTGACATAAGGCTGTAACGTGGCCTGAGTTTGATCTTCATAATTCGCAAGATCAACCATAATGTCGTCTATTTCTGTTTCTGATAAATTGGTGTTGGCAAGTTCAGCCACATATGTTGCTATTTGACATTTGATTTGCTCAAATTTACCTGCAGCTGCTTGATAATAGCTTTCCAGGTCAGCATAATCAACTGTTGATTGTTGTGACAAATCTTCACATTTCTTGATCTGTCTTGTTAAGTGGCCTTTAAGACCTGCAAGGGTTCTTTTCATTCTCCCTGCATTATCCATACTGGCTCGTTGGTGAAGCCTTGTGGGGCTTGTACTTGGGCTGCTCATAATACTGAACAAGCTCTAATGGTAGCCTAGGGTAAAATGCACTCACTAGGCAATAATCCTACCTCTACTAGAGGTTAGCACTTAAAATTAATACACATTATATATATACAATCATCCACACTAATGATTTGAGTGATAAACCAGTGTCACTGGAAGTACCTTTAGGTTAGCTCTTCTATATCACCCTAGGATGGAAGAGACACTAATTAATCACTCAAAGGTGTAATGATCATAAGTAAATTATTATATATACAACTCAACTCGAGTTGATAAAAATTACACCCAAAATAGGGTCTGGACCATTCATTAATGGTGTTAGGTTGATCAATATAGTACAACTGACTATGGTAATAATGGGACTAGGATGAGCAATAATAGTTCAACTAGTCATATCCTTCCCTGTTGTGGGTTGGCAATTAGTAAATATTATACTGTGATCACTAGTGCAATATATATTAAATAATTCTCTATTTTGGAGAAATAATATACACAATTATTGATAATAGCCTCTTAATTAGCCTCTATGAAACTTCTAATATTATCAAGAAGTATTAAATATTATTAGTGACCTCGCGAAATAAAGTCCACAAAATTCGTAGATAATCTCTCGCGAAATGTAACACCACGAAATCCGTGAACAATATCGCGAAGACACAGTCACTAATTTGGCTGGCTTCTATATTAGCGCTGTCATTTCACGAAATAACACGCCACCAAATATCTGTGGGTGTGCATGAAACCGCTGACGAAGCTGAACTCGGCTGAGGGAGGCTCCTGAGCTCCCTCGAGGCTACGCTGCCTTCTTGACTGGCTTTGTTTAAATCACACTGCACTAGATATTTTATGAATCCACTGGTTAACTGGTTCATCCGGTACTAAGATGACCAAATGTGGGTTCAAAGGATCAAATAATCCGTCATCCGGTTCGAAGATGACCAAATAATGTGGGAACCGACCTGTGAGATTTATATTCATTTAATTTATATGAATTTATATTTACGTTAATTTATATACTTCGATAGCAATTTGTATAATGTTAAGTGGACTGTATTTCTGCAATAATCTCATAATCTCACAAATCGATCCTCTACACATTAGGGGGGTTTATTAAATTAATATATGCAGCCAATCAAACTACAGTAACTACATACATTGAAGAGGTTCCTTATCTTATAGTACAGCAGGTTAGTCCACCAGGTATAACTAGGGTGTAGACACCAAATTATCCTCTTTGAGGTAGCTTCCATATCACCCAGTAACTGGTGCACAAAATCTTGCATCCTCGTCTTGACCTGTCAAAAGGGCGCTAACTGTGAAGCCAGATACCTATATATGACAAGCTATATCAGAGAAAACTGTACATGGAACATGAAGACCTGGCTTAATTACCTTTAGTTTGAGGCTTCCACGTGCTCTAACCGGATCACCCTATATAATGACATTAATGGCCATAAATGAAAGATACATGGGTTTCGGAAAGAACACTTAACTTGAATTGTAGACATCGTGTTGAAAATGGTACCTTTGGTTTCCATAACACTACGTCCAAGTAAAATTAACAGGAGCCGAATTTGCTCCCGTGTGAGCCTCTGGTCTCGTACAAACAATGGCTGTTTAACACTCCATACTATTGACGTTACTGGCCGACATTGTCCAGATATGATAGGAGCTAAATTTGCTCCACACGTCTCGGAGGTGACACAACAATGGCTGCCTCCTTCCTCCCTCACGCCTGGCCTACTTTGTCCAGATTTCAGAAAGTGATAGAAGGGTCACATTTACTCTACTTTAATATTGATAATTAAGTTAATTTATATAAGATGTTTTTATGATGGTAAAGTCCAAAGACTAATGTATTTAAGAATAATTCCCAGCAGAATAGCTGGTGAATTATAATGGTATGTGGTGATGATATCCCGTTTTCTTTAGATGGTAATTCCACTACAAGTTACGTTTTCTATGGGTAACTTGTTGGTAATACAGCTATTATCTGTATGATTATTAAATGGTGTCGGATTTTCCGACAAAGGGTAGGACTTATTATTATACACGAATTGTGTTTTCCATATCTTATTATAATTTACTGTGTACATTTTGAGTATTACTGAGGTATCACTCCCCATCCTACGCTGATAATGATGACCTAAGCCTAGGAATTCCTGTAGAGACACCAAAGTGCTATTCAAATATTAGCTATTTAATATTAGGTAGGTAAGCTAACCTCTACGTGAGATATGATTAACATAGCCTTCCTAAGGAATTGGATATTAGGATATCAATAATCGTACTGGTTCCATGTATATATGAACAGTACCGTAGTTATTTTTATAACCAAATCATGGCATCAACTAAGCCAAAATCCACAGACTGTGCACCAGAAGAAATGTCCAGCAACTGCTTACTATATCTTAGATCATACTGGAGTCACAAAGGCCATGTGACTCGACAGTTGAATGTGTGTAATCAGCTGGTTCAATCAGGTGCCACAGTCAAAGTATTAGAAAACCACATAGTAGTGGCCAAGCAAAAGTTGGAGAGAACGAACGAGGCTGCAGATGACTATCTCAAAGTCATCATGCAACAGAATGCTGAGCCTGATAAGCTAGATACCTTCCATGCCTGGGCGGTTATGTCCGACCTGTCAAGGCCATATTAGTTGACCACATCCCATTTGACCTAAATGTCAAAGGTCTGGGGGGACACAGTCAGATTTTTGTAGAAAAATTTAATAAAACTGGCTGACACCAAGATAACGTCTGACCACCTCACCAATGTAGATTTATTACAGGCCAACAGGGAATAAACTCGTTGAATTCAGCAGGAGGCTAAATTACTTACTTATAGGTAGAGTCTTGAACCTGAAGAAGCCTATGCCAGCTGAAAACCAACATTAATTCCAGATTGAGTCTGGTACAATTAGTATAAGCCGAGTTAGTTTCTATGGATCTCAGTGGATAAATCAGTGACCAGTAGCCTAAACCAGTTCACGTCACAGCGACAAATGTCACTGACCCCCCTGTAGACCCAGAACTATTCTCGACAGTAATAATTGACCACATTCAGTCCTTATCGTATCTTATCGCATTTATCATACCTTAAGGTAAATCTACCAGAGAAGACAGCTGTTACGTTTGATGGCGGAAGAGAAACAATCTTCGTTCACATGGTTTATTGTTAACAACTCACAACAACAGCAAAACAATTATAAGGTACATAACTTACTATCTACAAGATTATAAATAAAAGAGCATCTGCTCCAAACATGCAACCAACATCTGTAGTACTCAATCCCAACATCTGTAGTACTCAATCCCAACATCTGTAGTACTCAATCCCAACATTCCTCCCCATTTAATTAAACTCTACCCTTACAGGTTAAGTCTATCAGGCGATCGTATAACTCTTCCTGATTTTCTCAACTGGGAGTCCCGACCTGTTAGTTCTGGGAAACATTCTTCTGAATTACTTTCTGTAGAGTCCATAGGGTTAACTGTATCTCCATTACCCTCTGTTGCCACTTGCTCTGCCTCCCTGTCTCCTGCAGGTGCAGCTACCCCTTCATTATTAGGATGGGTATCACTAGTTGCCCCATACTCACCTGAAGGGTCTTTAAAATTCCGCGTGAACCTTGGCATGAGATGATCTGCATGCCTTTTCCAATTAATGTTCCCAAAACTCTGCACTTGCACAGTGACATTCCTGCGTCCCAGGACTTCCCTAATTTTTCCTTCTACCCAAGGCTTCCCAATTCCAAAATTCCTTGCATATGTTCCGAACCATAAGGGAAACTGACCCAACTATAGAATGGGTTAACCTAAGTATCGCGTTTTCAAAGGGGTCGCTCAAGTTGGAAAAGACGAACGCCGAAAGAATATTGTTGATAACATCTTGATAACTTATTAAACCAAAATTATTTATTAGTCAGATGAAAGACATCTGACTAATCGGATGAAAGACATCAGAGGATTTTCTTTATTTTCAATAAATTGTTCCCAATTAGTTGATTTGAATTATTATTATTATATTATATTAAGAACATAAATTATTGACTTAATATATATATATATATATATATATATATATATATATATATATATATATATATATATATATATATATATATATATATATATATATATATATTAGTATATTTTGGTAGCAGTCTTTCCTGTAGACATATATTATTAAATATGACCGAAAAAGTAAGATTAATAATTCTAACATGAATTTTCTCAATCTTTCGTACATTTCTTTTCACTGTTGGAGGTAATTAAAAAATCAATTCTCCAAAATTCATTTTTATTTCTAGTCTGACGCGACACGAGCGCGTTTCGTAGAACTTATTACATTTTCAAAGACTTTAGTTTACAAATACACAACTGAATAGAACTTACACATCTTCGATTTTTGTTTATATCTACATTTGAGTGAGGTGGATGGGGTGAGGTGGCATTAATAAGGTATTAATTTCTTCAACACAACACAGAACAAGAGGTGGCATTAATAGGGTATTAATTTCATCAACACAAGACAGAACACGAAACATTGGGTATTGAAATGGAAGTGATTGTAGAAAGCCTATTGGTCCATATTTCTTGATGCTTCTATATTGGAGCGGAGTCTTGAGGTGGGTAGAATATAGTTGTGCATTAATTGGCTGTTCCCTGGAAACACAAACCGAAACTGTCTCTATTTTCCGCTTGTTACAACTTGTAATAAAGTTGTTACATCTTGGCTTAACGTGTTTATGACGTATTAGAACGTTGTTACAACTTGCTATATTGGTTGTTATAACTGGTTAGGAAGTGTTAAAACTTGTTCGAACGTTGTACCAACGTCGTAGTTTCGGTGTATGTTTGGCGGGTTGATTGCTGGTGTTGACTTCTTAATGTGTAGTGCCTCGCAAACGTCAAGCCGCCTGCTGTCGCTGTATCTATCGATGATTTCTGTGTTGTTTACTAGGATTTCTCTGGCGATGGTTTAGTTGCGGGATTAGATTATATGTTCCTTAATGGAGCCCTGTTGTTTATGCATCGTTAAACGCCTAGAAAGAGATGTTGTTGTCTTGCCTATATACTGGGTTTTTTGGAGCTTACAGTCCCCAAGTGGGCATTTGAAGGCATAGACGACGTTGGTCTCTTTTAAAGCGTTCTGCTTTGTGTCTGGAGAGTTTCTCATGAGTAGGCTGGCCGTTTTTCTGGTTTTATAGTAAATCGTCAGTTGTATCCTCTGATTTTTGTCTGTAGGGATAACGTTTCTATTAACAATATCTTTCAGGACCCTTTCCTCTGTTTTATGAGCTGTGGAAAAGAAATTCCTGTAAAATAGTCTAATAGGGGGTATAGGTGTTGTGTTAGTTGTCTCTTCAGAGGTTGCATGGCGTTTCACTTTCCTTCTTATGATGTCTTCGACGAAACCATTGGAGAAGCCGTTGTTGACTAGGACCTGCCTTACCCTACAGAGTTCTTCGTCGACTTGCTTCCATTCTGAGCTGTGGCTGAGAGCACGGTCGACATATGCGTTAACAACACTCCTCTTGTACCTGTCTGGGCAGTCGCTGTTGGCATTTAGGCACATTCCTATGTTCGTTTCCTTTGTGTAGACTGCAGTGTGGAAACCTCCGCTCTTTTCCATGACTGTTACATCTAGAAAGGGCAGCTTCCCATCCTTTTCCATCTCGTAAGTGAAACGCAGCACGGAACTCTGCTCAAATGCCTCCTTCAGCTCCTGCAGATGTCTGACATCAGGTACCTGTGTAAAAATGTCGTCAACATACCTGCAGTATATGGCCGGTTTCAAGTTCATGTCGACTAAGACTTTTTGCTCGATGGTACATATGTAGAAGTTTGCAAACAGGACACCTAGGGGAGAACCCATGGCGACCCCATCTACTTGCTTATACATGTGCCCATCCGGGCTCAAGAAGGGTGCCTCTTTAGTACAAGCTTGGAGTAGTTTCCTTAGAATATTTTCGGGTATGTCAAGAGGAGTACAGGCTGGATCACGATACACTCTGTCGGCTATCATCCCGATTGTCTCGTCCACAGGTACGTTGGTAAACAACGATTCTACGTCCAACGAGGCTCTTATCCCTGTGGTCCGTGTGCCCCGCAGTAAGTCAACAAATTCCTTTGGAGACTTCAGGCTGAAGGCGCAAGGAACATAAGGAGTCAGCTGGCCGTTGAGTCGCTTCGCCAGTCTGTACGTGGGTGTGGGTATCTGGCTAATGATTGGCCGAAGTGGGTTTCCAGGCTTCTGTGTCTTGACATTCCCATACGCATATCCAGGTTTATATTCCCCAATGATCTTTGGCAGGTGGAGTCCGGATTTCTGCTTGTGTAGCACTGAAGTCAACATAGGTATTGGCTAAAGTTGAAACGCAAGTGTAGTCCCACACCAACTGTCTACCATTCTTCCAGGGGTTCACTGTGATTCCGTCTGGGCGACCGACAGGCTCATCAGAGTTGCGGGACATTAGGGAACGGGGCTCTCTCTCTGCTGGACAACCGGCTATGGTAAGGCTTCTTTTAATAATGTCATTGACCTCGCCGTGTCTTTCATGCCATCCTCCTGTCCTTTGGCAGAGAATTCCATGCCGTCCGTATCTGTCGGCCTCTGCCTCGCCGCAAATACACCTGTATTCGGTGTGGATTGGGGCATATATATATTTTTTATAGTAATTTTTTTTATTTTCAATAAATTGTTTACAATTAGTTTATTTTAATTATTATTGTTATATTTTATTAGGAACATAAATTATTGACTTAATTGTGTAAGTATAGGTTAGGTTAAGATAGGTTTGATTAGGTTAGGTAGGGTTGGATAGGTTCGGTCATATATGTAAGTTAGATTTAACTCAAATTTAAAAACAATTAACTCATACATAATGAAATGGATAGCTTTATCATTTCATAAGAAATTTTTTTTGAAAAATATATATATTCAGGAAAACTTGGCTTATTAGGCAAATCGGACCTTGCATAGTAGGCCGAGTACAACATTCTGGCTACTAGGTGTTACAACCCTTGAGACTTAGTACGGATCTTTTCCCGCAGTGATCAATATATATTATATCGGCCTTGCCAACAGGTGTTTAGGGGTAAAGAAACAACACTGCATAAATTGGGAAAACAATGTATCTATGCTGGAGCCGGTCGGCCGAGTGGACAGCACGTTGGACTTGTGATCCTGTGGTCCTGCGTTCGATCCCAGGCGCCGGCGAGAAACAATGGGCAGTTTCTTTCACCCTATGCCCCCTGTTACCTAGCAGTAAATAGGTACCTAGGTGTTAGTCAGCTGTCACGGGCTGCTTCCTGGGGGTGGAGGCCTGGTCGAGGACCGGGCCGCGGGGACACCAAAAAAAAAAAAAAAAACGAAATCATCTCAAGATGCTAAGGGTGACAAACATAACAATTAAATGATAAATATAATAGCTAGAAATATTCTTTAGCATGCAATAATATAAATAAAAATCCTTATTGAGCAATGAGCAATATCACCAGCACATGAATTACTAAAAGGAATAATACACAATCATCTACCCAGAGAATTAACCGAGTATTTAGCTAAAATAACAATAACCACTGACTTAACTTAAAACATGTCTCCTCTCGACCAATGCTGCCACGCCTCTGACCAAGCGTCTGTTCCCAGGGCGGCGTCCTACCACAATATCAACTAAACATCCACATAAACTATTGTGGAAATTCTACTAACAAAATGAAGTACTAATATTCAAATCATTATTAATCTTAATAGTATTTAATACTGTTACATTGTTCAATATAATTTACTGGCAAACAATAATAAGAATTAATCAAGGTTGAACTATAACCACTCGTTTGACATCAAGTTCCCACACTGGCCACATCCAAATATGGTCATCCCCCATGGAAGAAACCAACACGAATAAACTTGCAAAAAGCCTCATACAATATAATGCAACTCAGGCACACTACAGCATGCTACACTAATTAACATACCATATTCTATCATCATACAATTGGATACTATATTAATTATAGAACAAGACAATAAAGTATATAAGCATCAAGAGTAATGTTAGAATCCTTGTAAGATTCGTAACATCCCTCCCGTCCCCTAAGAAAAAAATAGAATTAACTGAAAGTTGATTTCATTTTTTTTTTGACTGCATGAAATATAACATGAAAATACAACATGAAAATACTTCAACTAAAATCAAAGTACAAAGCAATGAAATTTCACACAGAAAAAAAAATACAAAATTTACGTACATCTTATGAATAAGGAACGCTACATATTATGGCACTGCAACAGGAAATCCCCTGGATAAGGCATCAGCAATAACATTTTGCCTCCCAGAAATATGACGAATTACAATATTGAATTCTTGCAGAATCAATGACCATCTAAGTATTCTCTGGTTTTTACACTTCATAGAGTTGATAAATGTCAATAGATTATGATCTGTATATACTACCACTTGATTTCCTGACAAATGTCTCAAATTTCTTCACTGCCAATATTAAACAAAGTCCTTTTTTCTCAACTATAGAGTAATTAATTTGTCTCCTGTCAAACTTACGAGAGAAATAATAAACAGGATGTTCTAACTCATCTGGTCCTACTTGGAACAAAACAGCACCTGCTCCTAAATCTGAAGCGTCTTTGTGAAGAATAAAAGGTTTATCATACTGTGGACTAGCTAGCACAGGTGAAGTAGAGAGAATTACTTTCAACTTCCGAAAAGAGTTCTGACACTCCTGCGTCCACTTAAATTTTACCTATTTCCTTAGAAGATTTGTTATGGGTGCAGCAACAATGGAAAAGTTTTTACAATATCATCTATAATACGCACACATTCCAATAAATCTCTACACAGACTTCTTATTTGTTAGGACTGGCTACTCCACAATTGCCTGGATCTTGTCTTGCAATGGGACTATCCTTCCTTGTCCGATCTCATGTCCTAAATACACAATAGTTCCTTTAACCCAACTACATTTCTTCATATTGACAGTCAAATTAGCATGTTGTAACACATTAAACAATTTCTTTAAACTAGACATATGATCTACGAAATTCTTACTGAAAATCACAATGTCATCCAAATATGCCCTACAATCTGGCACATACTTCAACAAAGAATTCATTAATTTCTGAAAAGTGGCTGGAGCATTCCTTAATCCAAAAGGTATTACATTAAACTCGTAAGCTCCATCAGGAGTTATAAATACTGTCACTTCCCTTGCAAAATCTGTAAGAGGTATCTGGTGATATCCCTTAGATAAGTCCAATTGCGATACAAACTTAGATACCTATAGTATCTATACAGTCCCCCAATAATGGTAAAGGTTATACATCAACTACAGTTACCTGGTTGAGTTTTCTATAATCCACTACTAATCTCCACTTATCTTCTGGTTTTGGTACTAATAGACACGGTGAACTCCAGGAACTCTGACTGGGTCTAATGAACCCAGTATGCTTCGACCCATGTCGAAGAAGATAATCAACCTCCTCCTGGATGATACGACGTTTCTCAGGTGTCACTCGATAAGGGTGTAGCCGAACTGGAGTTACATTTGTCAGGTTAATGTCGTGAGTAATGAGAGAAGTCTGAGTAGGGACCTCCCCAAACAAGTTAGAAGACATCTCCAAAAGGTCCTGGAACTCTGCTCTCTCCTCATCCTGCAAATGACAACAATTCTTCCCCGGAACTGCTGGAATTAGACAAACAAGAATTACCATCTTCCTCTGCAACACTCGACTCTTCAGGATTTACCTCCTCAGCAACACAACAAGCCACAATACTAGGCCCATAATAAGCCTTCAACCGGTTTACATGTACACTCATAGTCAGACGTTTCTGTTTGGGATGGGAAACTTTATAAGTAACTTCCCCAAGACGTTTTACTACTTGATACGGTCCTGCAAATTTATGAGGCATAGACGTACCCATACGAGGCTTCAAGACCAATACCAAATCTCCTGGCTCAAAAACTCTGAGTTTGGCCTTGAACCTCTGGTCATGTTTTTGCTTCATTACCTGTTGTTGTTCACTTAGATGTCGTAAAGCCAACTCCCTCGTTCTGGACAGCTTGCTCTTTACATCCGTCTGTTAACGCTCACTCTGCCTGGCTGTAACATCTCCTAACATTTTCTCATGTAACATTTTTAAAGCTCCTCTCACCTGATGTCCGAATTCAAGCTCGAATGGAGAACAGCCTAGGGCACTGTGCAATCCATCTCGAGCCGCAAACAAAACAAATGGTAAATTATCATCCCAATGTCTGGGTGAATCTTCCCCAATTGCCTTCAACATTTTCTTGAGAGTTTGGTGGAACCGCTCGATTCCCCCTTGAATCTGAGGATGGTAAGGGCTGGAAAAATTGTGCTTTATACCAAATGAATTACAAAAATGTTTAAAGGTAATTCTTTTATTTTGATTAAAGTAGTTTGTATTTTAATTCAATATTTTTCTGATACTTCTGGTAAGTTAAATGCATTTTTTTTATTGCACCACTGAAGCATACCACCTTTTGGGTATTAAGCAGTAGCTTTTTGCGTAACAATATTTATTTGTATGTAATATACACAATTGTGTAACTAGCTTCAGAATTATTCCCCTATAAACAAATGGCCAAAGTCCATTCTGTGCACCTGCCAATCCCTATTTATAAATGAAAAGCGTTTTACACACAACTTAACTGATGGTGTTCGAACACTTCTTGAACAACATACTTTAGCCACGTTATTGTGACTCATCGCCTGCACTTCTTGAACAAGTTCTCCGCTGACGACCGTTGCGCTTAGTACAATTCTGTAAATGCTTCACCCATATAGTACAAATACAAACAGAATCTAAACACCTAACCGAACCCATGCCTAAATATGCACAGTATGCTAATATGTAACAATTAAATTATATTAGCAAATTCCTCTTGAATGAGCATCATGTTAAAATGGATGAATGCATATTTGGGGTCGACCGCTGGATGGAATGGACTTTGTCTAAGGATGGGTTAAACAGAGAATCCTGAAAAACTTGTGAGCTCATCATAGATGTAGCAAACACAGTGATTCAAGGTCTAAAATTAGAAAATAACATTTTGAATCACGTTACTATTTTGGCAATGATAATGTGAAGACTCACAAACCTGGCTAACCCCTTAGGCCTATAATTTCGCAGATTCCCACGTCATCATATAAACTTGCATAGAGATTGAATCAAATAATACAGAGATACATCTGAACCAGTCTTCTTGAAATCAAGCAATTAATTCATCGTTCTTAAAATGAGAGAGCCACACAAGATCTTAACTTTCCTTGACTTTGAATGTCTTCATTGAAATACCAGTGGAGAGGACCCTCAACATAATACTCAACTATATATTAACAAGATCACCTTACTACACTCCAGGTACCTCGAGCAATTTTGTGGTATATGCCAAGGACCATCACCACATAAGCTCCTTGAAGTTGCCCATTGCATAAGCTCTCTCTTTGCATGTTGATGATGGGGCAATGAGGTCCCCATTAGAGGGTCCTATTCGCCCAAGGCATTTATGTAGCATCTCGAATTGTTTACCCTTCAGATGGATGGGCCAAGCCCTAGCTTGGCCCATCCATCTGAACCTAACATACCTAAGCCATACTGTAGCTATGTTTATGACATTCATATTTGTTGACGACAAAAATATATTAAAGAGGCTTCAAGGTAACCTTCAAAAAGTCTCAGGCTTGATATTCACTGCCAAGAAAAGTGTAGGAGGCAGAATATCATTCCTCGGTGATCTTGTGGTTGGTAATTATGGTAGATTCGTCACAGACTCATCGTAAACCAACTAATACAAGTAAATCCATGAATGGTAATAATTAATTCATGGTGTCATGGAGTATCGTCCGCCAAAAGAAAGCCATTTAGTGAATTTAAAAAAAAATACTCATTCCTATAAGAAGGACGAAAAGACGATATGGGATATAATTGACAGGGATTGTAAACCATGCACTTAAAACACAAGGATTCATACTATCATTCAGTCGAACCTTTGTATAGCTTCTCGCGTGAAAAAAAGTTCTGCTCTCTTTGACAAACTGAAGCATACTAACGTAGTATGAATACAAGTGCAGTTATAGAGACCGCACACTCAAACATATGCTACATTGGACACACCACAAATACTGAGAAGATATCTTGCATTTCAATTGCAAGGAAGTATTAAGCATCGTCACTCAACACCCTTCTTGAGGTTATCTTGAGATAATTTCGGGGCTTTAGTGTCCCCGCGGCCCGGTTCTCGACCAGGCCTCCACCCCCAGGAAGCAGCCCGTGACAGCTGACTAACTCCCAGGTACCTATTTACTGCTAGGTAACAGGGGCATTCAGGGTGAAAGAAACTTTGCCCATTTGTTTATGCCTCATGCGGGAATCGAACCCGCGCCACAGAATTACGAGTCCTGCGCGCTATCCACCAGGCTACGAGGCCCCTACGAGGCCCCCTTGCGAGTTACTAGGACATAGTTAAGTACACAACAATCACAGGCACCAATGAATGAAGGAGGCTCTCAACACACGAGACCGTGTTCATTCAAGAGCAAACACGGGTAATAAATATTCAAGTAAATTCAACTTCGAACATACAATCATTTGGTAACGCTACTTTGATCCATTGGCAAGATAAACCTGGTAAAGAAGAATTAAATGCAGTGAGGCAGCTATCACCTTGCTCAATCCTGTGTCTCTCTCAACGATTAAGAACGACGTAATCATCGGGCGGAACTGCTTCTACGAACAGGAGAAAGGGTGAAGGCGGGCCTCTGGCGCCATAAAACCAGTTACTTCTGGCAGATGGGACTCGTCAGCCTGAGAAGGCAGCTCATCTAGGGGAAGGAAAATCCCGAATCCAAACCTCTGCTATCTTGCGGCTAAACCCACTCATGGGAAAGGCTTCAGGAGTCGACCCTGAGGAAAAATCCGGAGTCGGAGACCTTAACCTTATGCAGCTGTTTACAGCTACATTCTGGCAACTCCTGCGACGACACTGGTGCCAAGCATATCGGTGCCTGCCCTTCCCTTGGATCACATCGGTGCCGTGGAGAGGGTGGATCTGCTGCATGGGCAACAGCTGGTCCTCCATAATTACTGCCCAGGCCTGTGCCCTGGAGAGGACACTCCAGCATCGCCTTGGCGATGGCTCAACACGGGAAGTGACAGTTACCGGTGAAAACCTACCACTCAATTGGCATAGAGTAAGGCGCCAGGGGTTGCTTCCGTCGGTGAGAGAAATCATCCGAATTCATAAGACAGCTGCCGCCCGCCTCAAGCTGGGCAGCCCCCAGTCAATAAGGTGCTTTCCTGCCACGGCCCGGCTGCTCCCCTGGGTGCGTGGGGCTTAGGTCACAATCCAACAAGAGGATCGTCAACCATGCACCAGGTAAAAGAAAACAAACACAGAGCCACCCAGCTCTCAAACTGGGCACATGGAATGTAAGGACCATGACACCGGGTCTCTCGGAAGATCTACTGGAAGTGAACGACGCCCGCAAAACAGCTATGATCAACAATGAACTGCGCAGGCTCCAGATGGACATAGTCGCCCTGCAGGAGACACGTCTGCCTGCGACTGACAGCATACGGGAGAAGGACTTTACCTTCTTCTGGCAGAGCAAACCACCAGAAGAGGTAAGGGAGCATGGCGTTGGCTTTGCCATCAGGAACAGGTTGTTAGGGTCTATAGTACCGCCCACAGAGGGGTCTGCAAGGATAATCAAACTTCAGCTTCATACAGCAACAGGAATAGTCAGCCTCATCAACGCCTATGCACCAACACTTACTTTCTCTACCGAAGCAAAGGACGAGTTCCATGATGACCTCCGCCTAACTCTCAGAGACATACCTCAACAAGAGCCAGTCTTCCTCCTGGGAGACTTTAATGTAGGAGTTGGTTCTGATCACAGCTCTTGGCCTTCCTGCCTGGGCCAGTTTGGATTTGGGAAGATGAATGAGAGAGGGCAGCGCCCCCTGGAGTTCTGCTGTCGTCATGATCTCTGCATCACCAACTCCTTATTCGACACCAAGCCCCAGCATAAGGTTTCCTGGAGACACCCCAGGTCTAAATATTGGCACCAGCTCGACCTGGTGCTTACGGAACGTAGCAATCTGAGAAGCGTCAAACTGACTCGCAGCTTCCAGAGCGCAGATTCCGACACCGACCACTCTCTTGTCGTTTGCAGAGTAAAGTTCCAGCCACGGAAAATCCACAGAGCAAAGAAGGAGGCAAGACCACGCATTAACCCAAATATCGATGAATTAGGCCTTATTTTGCCGTTTTTCCATGTTTTTGAAGATTTTTCATTCTTATTATTTCATTATATATTTGATAAGTATGAAGCAATCCCGTAATTTATGGCCAAATTATCATCAATTCATTATATTCAATCAAACATTTGCACCTCGTTAAAATAGTGATACAGGTAAGGCGAGGTTAGGTCACTGGTGCACACAGATTCTCTCTCGTTCATTTTTTATTTGTTAGGTTAGGATAGGTTAGGTTAGGGTCATGTCAGTTCAGGTCACATAAATTAAGGTCAGGTCAGGTTCCGTCAGGTCAGGTTGCGTCAGGTCAGGTTGCGTCAGATCACGTTGAATCAGGTCTGGTAGCGTCAGGTCAGGTTGCGTCAGGTCATGTTGCGTCAGGTCAGGTTGCGTCAGATCAGGTTGCGTCAGGTCAGGTTGCATCAGGTCAGGTTGCGTCAGGTCAGGTTGCGTCAGGTCAGGTTGCGTCAGGTCAGGTTGCATCAGGTCAGGTTGCGTCAGGTCAGGTTGCGTCAGGTCAGGTTGCATCAGGTCAGGTTGCGTCAGGTCAGGTTGCGTCAGGTCAGGTTGCATCAGGTCAGGTTGCATCAGGTCAGGTTGCGTCAGGTCAGGTTGCGTCAGGTCAGGTTGCGTCAGGTCAGGTTGCGTCAGGTCAGGTTGCATCAGGTCAGGTTGCGTCAGGTCAGGTAGTGTCAGGTCAGGTTGCGTCAGGTCAGGTTGCATCAGGTCAGGTTGCGTCAGGTCAGGTAGTGTCAGGTCAGGTTGCGTCAGGTCAGGTTGCATCAGGTCAGGTTGCGTCAGGTCAGGTAGTGTCAGGTCAGGTTGCGTCAGGTTCGATGTCATTACCTAAACCATGACTGACATATGAAGTTGAGAGTATCTGTGTTCCACTAACATGTGTGAGAGAATCCTTGTGAACCACATTTATTCCTGATAGAGTCTGTACGTACCAGAAATATCGAAGTTTAACAGTTTTATGATATATAATGAGATAAAGAGAAAGATATGTATAGAGAGAGGAAGACATGGAGACAGAGAGAGTAAGCCACACATGCACACATATACTCAAACTTAGACAAATATGAAAGTTTTACGTGTTCATTGTTGACTCAAAATCCGGAATTCTAGGTTCGATTACCAGTGGCTGCAGAAATGGCTTGGGCACATTTCCTCTCACCTAATGCATCTGTTCACCTAGCAGTAAATTGGTATCCAGGAGTTAGTCAGCATGTTGTGAACTGGTATCATGGGAGAGCGAGAGAGGCAGAAATACAGAGAAAGAAACAGGCATAACATACAAAGTCAGAAAGAGAACAGAAGAGAGGAAGATCAGAGGAAGATGAGAGAGAGAGACAGCGAGAGAACGGCAACAGCCTGTTTGTATAAATTAGCTGTCCTCACTCCTACTCTGCAGATAAGGAGAAAAAACTCTTACAATGTTGATTGCCCTTTTTTTCTAACTAATAGCTTACCACAATTCCTACAACTTCTCTCACAAAGTGAAAATAGTCCCTTTCAGTACCATAAAAGTTAGTAAATTATTAACCTTCATGAGTCAAAAAAACACTTGAGTTTCTCTCTTTAAATTTTACTTCCGTGTATATTAATTTAAATGTCGAAAAATGCCCTCAATAATGCCTAAGTTATCAACGTGTTGGTCTCCTTCTGGGCTTCACACTCCCCCTTCAGCTTCCAGTCAAGACGTCATCCTCCTCCTCCTCCCCAAATAGCCCAAACAAAAACCCATCCACGCCAGGCAAATTTACGTCGGAGCTTTACCCTGTTTATTAACGCCCAAATACAATAATTACAGATATTATTTACTCAAACGTATGAAAGTTAACTGTTGCAGCCAAATATATGTTTTGTTCAGCTGGAATATTGGAGCATTAAACCGCCGACGACATGTTACCAAATTACTCAATATAAATATAAGAACCAGCTTTGGAAAACTTGGCGACCCCAGAATGGCCTAGTCGGATGGGAATCTGTTCTCATGAGAACTGACGTGTGTTCGAGTCTGTCAAAACGGTGTAACTACAGGGCACAGATTTGTGTGTGTCCCGTCCTGTAGCTGCGTCCGTCCATCTCGACTGTGAGGTCTCTGGGTAGCTAAAACTTGACCTGACCTGACCTGACCCTGGGATGTGGGGAAGGGTGGAAGTCCGGGGGCCCACGGACCCACACCTGGACCCGAGTTAGATTAGGTAAGGCGAGGTCAGGTCGTGTCAGGTCGTGTCGTGTCAGGTCGTGTCGTGTCAGGTCGTGTCGTGTCAGGTCGTGTCGTGTCAGGTCGTGTCGTGTCAGGTCGTGTCGGGTCGTGTCGTGTCGGGTCGTGTCGTGTCGGGTCGTGTCGTGTCGGGTCGTGTCGTGTCGGGTCGTGTCGTGTCGTGTCGGGTCAGGTCGTGTCGGGTCAGGTCGTGTCGGGTCAGGTCGTGTCGGGTCAGGTCGTGTCGTGTCGTGTCGGGTCAGGTCGTGTCGGGTCAGGTCGTGTCGGGTCAGGTCGGGTCAGGTCGTGTCGGGTCAGGTCGTGTCGGGTCAGGTCGTGTCGGGTCGGGTCGGGTCGGGTCGGGTCGTGTCGGGTCGGGTCGGGTCGGGTCGGGTCGGGTCGTGTCGGGTCGGGTCGTGTCGGGTCGGGTCGTGTCGGGTCGGGTCGTGTCGGGTCGGGTCGTGTCGGGTCAGGTCGTGTCGGGTCAGGTCGGGGTCAGGTCGTGTCATAAATAAATAAAAATAAATAAATAAAAATGAATAAATAAAAATGAATAAATAAAAATGAATAAATAAAAATGAATAAATAAAAATGAATAAATAAAGCGCCGAATGTATCGCCGCATGAATAAGCGACGAATAAAAATAAATAAAAAATAAAATATAAAAATAAAATAAATAAAAATAAATAAATAAAAATAAATAAATCGCCGAATGAATCGTCACCGAACATAATCGTCGGATAATTTTTACCCGTGTAAAAACGGGTACACCCGTTTACAGGTTACAGGTTTACAAGTTACCCGACAGGTAAACCCGACGGGGTTTACCCGTCGTGTAAGTCGTCGAATAAATAAAATAAAATAGTCTAAAATCTGTTCTCATGATAACGACTGTAAACTAAACACGTCGGGTAAACTGTCAGGGTAAAGCGTCGGGTAAACCGTCGGGTAAACCGTCGGGTAAATCGTCGGGTAAACCGTCATTGTAAACCGTCGGGTAAACCGTCGGTTAGACCTTCATTGTAAACCGTCATTGTAAACCGTCGGGTAAACCGTCATTGTAAACCGTCGGGTAAACCGTCATTGTAAACCGTCGGGTAAACCGTCATTGTAAACCGTCGGGTAAACCGTCATTGTAAACCGTCGGGTAAATCGTCATTGTAAACCGTCGGGTAAACCGTCATTGTAAACCGTCGGGTAAATCGTCGGGTCGGGTAAATGGACCGATCATAAAAGAAAATAAATGGTAAAACCATTTATTGTTTTGATTTTATATTTGATATTATATGATTATATGATTGATTTGATGTTATATGATATTTGATATTGATTGACGTCAATCAATCTTCGGCTATCCAGAGAATCTATCGAAACTGATGTTCCTACAGGAGAGGACATCACAGAAATCTATCTGTGCCCTGTAGTTGCATCGGTTGCGACAGGCTCGAACGCTGGTTTATCTGACCCCTGTCAGTGTGTTGCTGGAGACCCCTGCCAGTGTGTTGCTGGAGACCCCTGCCAGTGTGTTGCTGGAGACCCCTGCCAGTGTGTTGCTGGAGACCCCTGCCAGTGTGTTGCTGGAGACCCCTGCCAGTGTGTTGCTGGAGACCCCTGCCAGTGTGTTGCTGGAGACCCCTGCCAGTGTGTTGCTGGAGACCCCTGCCAGTGTGTTGCTGGAGACCCCTGCCAGTGTGTTGCTGGAGACCCCTGCCAGTGTGTTGCTGGAGACCTCTGCCAGTGTGTTGCTGGAGACCTCTGCCAGTGTGTTGCTGGAGACCTCTGCCAGTGTGTTGCTGGAGACCTCTGCCAGTGTGTTGCTGGAGACCTCTGCCAGTGTGTTGCTGGAGACCTCTGCCAGTGTGTTGCTGGAGACCTCTGCCAGTGTGTTGCTGGAGACCTCTGCCAGTGTGTTGCTGGAGACCTCTGCCAGTGTGTTGCTGGAGACCCCTGCCAGTGTGTTGCTGGAGACCCCTGCCAGTGTGTTGCTGGAGACCTCTGCCAGTGTGTTGCTGGAGACCCCTGCCAGTGTGTTGCTGGAGACCTCTGCCGGTGTGTTGCTGGAGACCTCTGCCAGTGTGTTGCTGGAGACCTCTGCCAGTGTGTTGCTGGAGACCCCTGCCAGTGTGTTGCTGGAGACCTCTGCCAGTGTGTTGCTGGAGACCTCTGCCAGTGTGTTGCTGGAGACCTCTGCCAGTGTGTTGCTGGAGACCCCTGCCAGTGTGTTGCTGGAGACCTCTGCCAGTGTGTTGCTGGAGACCCCTGCCAGTGTGTTGCTGGAGACCTCTGCCGGTGTGTTGCTGGAGACCTCTGCCAGTGTGTTGCTGGAGACCCCTGCCAGTGTGTTGCTGGAGACCCCTGCCAGTGTGTTGCTGGAGACCTCTGCCAGTGTGTTGCTGGAGACCCCTGCCAGTGTGTTGCTGGAGACCTCTGCCAGTGTGTTGCTGGAGACCTCTGCCAGTGTGTTGCTGGAGACCCCTGCCAGTGTGTTGCTGGAGACCCCTGCCAGTGTGTTGCTGGAGACCCCTGCCAGTGTGTTGCTGGAGACCCTTGCCAGTGTGTTGCTGGAGACCCCTGTCAGTGTGTTGCTGGAGACCCCTGCCAGTGTGTTGCTGGAGACCCCTGCCAGTGTGTTGCTGGAGACCCCTGCCAGTGTGTTGCTGGAGACCTCTGCCAGTGTGTTGCTGGAGACCCCTGCCAGTGTGTTGCTGGAGACCCTTGCCAGTGTGTTGCTGGAGACCCCTGCCAGTGTGTTGCTGGAGACCCCTGCCAGTGTGTTGCTGGAGACCCCTGCCAGTGTGTTGCTGGAGACCCCTGCCAGTGTGTTGCTGGAGACGCCTGCCAGTGTGTTGCTGGAGACCTCTGCCAGTGTGTTGCTGCAGACCTCTGCCAGTGTGTTGCTGGAGACCTCTGCCAGTGTGTTGCTGGAGACCCCTGCCAGTGTGTTGCTGGAGACCCCTGCCAGTGTGTTGCTGGAGACCCCTGCCAGTGTGTTGCTGGAGACCTCTACCAGTGTGTTGCTGGAGACCTCTGCCAGTGTGTTGATGGAGACCCCTGCCAGTGTGTTGCTGGAGACCCCTGCCAGTGTGTTGCTGGAGACCTCTGCCAGTGTGTTGCTGGAGACCCCTGCCAGTGTGTTGCTGGAGACCCCTGCCAGTGTGTTGCTGGAGACCTCTACCAGTGTGTTGCTGGAGACCTCTGCCAGTGTGTTGCTGGAGACCCCTGCCAGTGTGTTGCTGGAGACCTCTACCAGTGTGTTGCTAGAGACCCCAACCAGTGTTTTGCTGTGTGTGTGTGTGTGTGTGTGTGTGTGTGTGTGTGTGTGTGTGTGTGTGTGTGTGTGTGTGTGTGTGTGTGTGTGTGTGTGTGTGTGTGTGTGTGTGTGTGTGTGTGTGTGTGTGTGTGTGTGTGAGTGTGTGTACTCACCTATTTGTGCTTGCAGGATTGACTGTTGGATCCCGCCTTTCCAGCAATCGGTTGTTTACAGCAATGACTCCTGTCCCATTTCCCTATCATACCTAACATCTCTGTGACTCATCTGAGTTTCCAGTTTCCACCCATGTCCCCTCGTTCTGTTATTATTACGTGTGAACATTTCATCTATTTCCACTTTGTCAATTCCTCTGAGTATTTTATATGTCCCTATCATATCTCCTCTCTCCCTTCTTTTCTCTAGTGTCGTAAGGTTCAGTTCCTGCAGACGCTCTTCATATCCCATCCCTCGTAACTCTGGGACAAGCCTCGTCGCAAACCTCTGGACCTTCTCCAGTTTCTTTATGTGTTTCTTCAGGTGGGGGCTCCATGATGGCGCGGCATACTCTAAGACGGGTCTCACGTAGGCAGTGTAAAGCGCCCTAAAAGCCTCCTCAGTTAGGTTTCTGAATGAAGTTCTAATATTCGCCAGTGTAGAGTACGCTGCTGTCGTTATCCTATTTATATGTGCCTCGGGAGTTAGATTAGGTGTTACATCCACTCCCAGGTCTCTTTCTCGAATCGTTACAGGTAGGCTGTTCCCCTTCATTGTGTACTGTCCCTTTGGTCTCCTATCACCTGATCCCATTTCCATAACTTTAAATTTTCTGGTGTTAAACTCCAGTAGCCATTTCCCTGACCATCTCTGAAACCTGTTTAAGTCCTCTTGGAGGATCCTACAATCCTCATCTGTCACAAGTCTTCTCATTAATTTTGCGTGTGTGTTTGTGTGTGTGTGTGTTTACTAGTTGTGTTTACTAGTTGTGTTTTTGCGGGGGTTGAGCTTTGCTCTTTCGGCCCGCCTCTCAACTGTCAATCAACTGTTTACTAACTACTTTTTTTTTTTTTTTTTTCCCCACACCACACACACACACACACACCAGGAAGCAGCCAGTGACAGCTGACTAGCTCCCAGGTACCTATTTACTGCTAGGTAACAGGGGCACTTAGGGTGAATGAAACTTTGCCCATTTGTTTCTGCCTCGTGCGGGAATCGAACCCGCGCCACAGAATTACGAGTCCTGCGCGCTATCCACCAGGCTACGAGGCCTCCTATCCACCAGGCTGAGGCCCTGTGTGTGTGTGTGTGTGTGTGTGTGTGTGTGTGTGTGTGTGTGTGTGTGTGTGTGTGTGTGTGTGTGTGTGTGTGTGTGTGTGTGTGTGTGTGTGTGTGTGTGTGTGTGTGTGTGTGTGTTTGTGTGTACTCACCTAGTTGTACTCACCTAGTTGTGTCTGCAGGATCGAGCATTGATTCTTGGATCCCGCCTTTCGAGCATCGGTTGTTTACAGCAATGACTCCTGTCCCATTTCCTTATCATACCTGGTTTTAAAATTATGAATAGTATTTGCTTCTACAACCTGTTCCTGAAGTGCATTCCATTTTCCCACTACTCTCACGCTAAAAGAAAACTTCCTAACATCTCTGTAACTCATCTGAGTTTCAAGCTTCCATCCATGTCCCCTCGTTCTGTTACTATTCCGTGTGAACATTTCGTCTATGTCCACTCTGTCAATCCCTTTGAGTATCTTATACGTTCCTATCATGTCCCCCCCTTTCCCTTCTTCTTTGTAGTGTCGTGAGGCACAGTTCCCTCAGGCGCTCCTCATACCCCATCCCTCGTAGCTCTGGAACGAGTCTCATTGCAAACCTCTGAACCTTTTCCAGTTTCATTTTATGCTTCTTCAGATGGGGACTCCATGATGAGGCGGCATACCCTAAGACTGGCCTTACGTAGGCAGTGTAAAGCGCCCTAAATGCCTCCTTACTTAGGTTTTCTGAATGATGTTCTAACTTTTGCCAGTGTAGAGTACGCTGCTGTCGTTATCCTATTTATATGTGCCTCAGGAGATAGATTAGGTGTTACGTACATCCCCAGGTCTCTTTCCCGCATCGTTACAGGTAGGCTGTTCCCCTTCATTGTGTACTGTCCCTTTGGTCTCCTATCTCCTAGTCCCATTTCCATAACTTTACATTTGCTCGTGTTGAATTCCAGTAGCCATTTCTCTGACCATCTATGCAACCTGTTCAGGTCCTCTTGGAGGATCCTGCAATCCTCATCTGTCACAACTCTTCTCATCAACTTTGCGTCATCCGCAAACATCGACATGTAGGACTCTATGCCTGTAAACATGTCGTTAACATATACAAGAAATAGAATTGGTCCCAGCACCGATCCTTGTGGTACTCCACTTGTTACTGTTCGCCAGTCCGACTTCTCGCCCCTTACCGTAACTCTTTGGCTCCTTCCTGTTAGGTAGTGTGTGTGTGTGTGTGTGTGTGTGTGTGTGTGTGTGTGTGTGTGTGTGTGTGTGTGTGTGTGTGTGTGTGTGTGTGTGTGTGTGTGTGTGTGTGTGTGTGTGTGTGTGTGTGTGTGTGTGTGTGTGTGTGTGTGTGTGTACTCACCTATTTTTACTCACCTATTTGTGCTTGCGGGGGGTTGAGCTTTGGCTCTTTGGTCCCGCCTCTGAACTGTCAATCAACTGGTGTACAGATTCCTGAGCCTACTGGGCTCTATCATATCTACATTTGAAACTGTGTATGGAGTCAGCCTCCACCACATCACTGCATCACTGCCTAATGCATTCCATCCGTTAACTACTCTGATACTGAAATAGTTCCTTCTAACGTCTCTGTGGCTCATGTGGGTACTCAGTTTCCACCCGTGTTCCCTTTTTCGCGTCCCACCAGTGTTGAATAGTTTATCCTTGTTTACCCGGTCAATTCCTCTGATGATTTTGTAGGTTGTGATCATGTCTCCCCTTACCAGTAGATTTGTGTGTGTGTGTGTGTGTGTGTGTGTGTGTGTGTGTGTGTGTGTGTGTGTGTGTGTGTGTGTGTGTGTGTGTGTGTGTGAGTGTATATATATATATACCTGGTACATCATGCAAGGCCTGATTTGCCTAATAGGCCGAGTGATTTCTTTATTTTTAATAAATTGTTTCCATTTGGTTTAGGTTAAGATAGGTTAGGTTAGGTTAGGTAGGTAGGTTGGGTTCGGTCATATATCTCTGTTAGTTGTAACTCTAGAATTTCAACTAGTTAGTTGAAATTCTGGAAACTTGGCTTCTTAGGCAAATCGGGCATTGCATAGTAGGCCAAAAACTGCGTTCTGGCTACTAGGTACAATATATATATATATATATATATATATATATATATATATATATATATATATATATATATATATATATATATATATATATATATATATATATATATATATATATATATATATATATATATATTGTTGGGGTTTACTACTCTCTATTCTTACTCTGGGGTGAGCAATAGTTATGCTCAAGGTCACTCACCGTAGCCCTGCGGGTCTTCACTCGATCCTCACGGCGCCACTGCACGCCAGGAGAGTCTCCCAGTCAATCTCAACGGCCTCTGATTGAGAAGGAGTGGGAACACGACTCGTTCACTTGACTGTCGTGTGCCCTCCCCAACAATCGGGCTCTACGGTTAACCACAAGGTCGCCAACTGGTGTTTTAGGTGGCCAGTAACACCTCAGTGGACTGGTTGAATTAGTGGTAGCCTTGGCAAGGTCACACTCAATAGATCAGGAGTTCAGGCAGGTACTTACTTTTATCACTCTGTGCTTTTCGGTATAATATAGCCACAAGATCAATGGAGTGGATGATATAAACACAATGGTAGTTTTGTATTTTCCTTAAAATGCATGAAAGATGTCACAAGGCCAAACAATAATAAATAAATCAACTGATCCTGGCTGCGGCCGGTAGTTCCCACGAATAGTATGCACTCACTAAGTGGCAACACCTCCCCTCCTCGTCAAGTGTCAAGAACAGCTGATCGCCTGGTCCCGCGCGAAAGCTTATTGCTTGTTTTCTAGATTCACGCGCGCTGTTTCTTTAAGTTCTCCAATATTACCAGAAACTCGCACTCTCGATATTGGCACAATAGCACGTATTACTTAGTTACACTATACTCGGGCTCAAACAGTCGTTTCTACAATCAATGCTACAATGACTCACTGTAATGGTTTTCACTGCCCCTCTTTCAATGACATATTATGAAGTGTTAACACTGGAGTTTTCAGTACTTTCTCTCGTGGGCGATAACGCAATAATTCACTGTACTCACAAATGATTAATCAATGCATGAACATAGACATATATAATGTATATAAATCAGACATCAATACATGGAAAATAAATAGGTTCTGGGCACATAGCCTAACTTCCAAATACTGGCATAATATTATATATAATTTATCACTATATGTTAACATCAAAATCTGTAGAAAGATATACAAAACACAGTAAATTTATCACTTGTTCCGGGTGCCTGTACACACCAATAATCAACATAAGTATTATAAGTACTCTTGATAGTACCACACGGCAAACTGGTGCCTTACTGTGACACGGGTGAGACTTGCTCACGACATATAAAATCCTCAGGCTAGATAATATAGCCGAATAATATAGCTAACTAAAAGGGAAATGGGGAGGGAAACTAGAAACACCTACTTCAACCTATCCTCCGATGAGAATTGAGATGTAGCTCCTGGTCCTCGTGTCGGGAACGCCCCCACACACACGTTGTCGTGTCCTACCGGAACCTCTCATCGTCCCACCGTTTAGCGCGTCGTCTCCGTGCCCTCTTCTCTGCAGGTCCGTGCTCCTTCTCGCCTTCTGGTAGGGTTGGAGTCGGTCTCCTGGCCGTCGACTTCTCCCAACAACGGCTGCCTCCTACGTCTCAGCTGCAGTCGTCCGGATTCCCAAATAGTCCTCGTCTTCCTCAGCTACCCAGTGGCTCTGTCAGCCACTACGCCGTCACGAACTGGTGAACTGCCACAGACGTCACATACGTCACTGCACGGCTTCACTGCTTCTTTCACAGTACCTGACTGGAGCACTTGTTGCTCAAATAACCGTCAATTCCCTCTCTGGTTCAACACATGAACTAGGGAAGACCTCTCAGAGTACTGGCAGACTTCAGGTGACGTGTAAATCCCCGGGAGCGGGAAACAACTGTCAAACTGACAGGACCAATCGTCGCTCGTCCAACCTCTTTGACGTGTCGTGTCTGACTGCTGGCGCCAGCGCGGCGCGCGGCCTGGACCCCCTTCCTTTCGTGACGTCACTTTCGCTACGGGAAGTTTTCATTGGCTCCCGGTGCCACATTGCTGTCGGTGACCAATCCGGTGCCTCTGACGTCACACAGTTTTGGCGGGGAATCAGGAAGGCCAGCGCCATCTTGGCTTCCTAAAGGGCCTAAACCACAGGCCAAAATATTACTATTTCACAAATTTCTCTGCTCTCCGAGAACACTTCACTCTCTCCCATATATCAAATTGTAGCCTGCTACGTAGAGAACGCTCGGGAAAAGCGGACATGACTCTTACTGCAGGCGTGGGAGAATAATAAAGGGAGAAACACCGTCACAATATATATATATATATATATATATATATATATATATATATATATATATATATATATATATATATATATATATATATAACCAATCTTTGGACAACACCCACCAGTGGGACTCGAACCCAGAAAGCACAACTACCTTCCAGTAGCTGGCATAACTAGTATGCTTTAACCCACTACGCCATCAGACCTTACAAAAGAAGTAGATAGTTCGAGATATATATATCTCAAACATCTCTACCTCCCGAAGGCACCAGATGAGTGAGGGGTCAGTCTGCAATTTTCGTCAAGCCACTGTCAATGTGAGAGAACTCGTGTCCAGCTTATAAGCCTATACTTGCATAAACCACAAGTGAAGATAAACAATCTTTGGACAACACCCACCAGTGGGACTCGAACCCAGAAAGCACAACTACCTTCCAGTAGCTGGCATAACTAGTATGCTTTAACCCACTACGCCATCAGACCTTACAAAAGAAGTAGATAGTTCGAGATATATCTCGAACTATCTACTTCTTTTGTAAGGTCTGATGGCGTAGTGGGTTAAAGCATACTAGTTATGCCAGCTACTGGAAGGTAGTTGTGCTTTCTGGGTTCGAGTCCCACTGGTGGGTGTTGTCCAAAGATTGTTTATCTTCACTTGTGGTTTATGCAAGTATAGGCTTATATATATATATATATATATATATATATATATATATATATATATATATATATATATATATATATATATATATATATATGTCGTACCTAATAGCCAGAACGCACTTTTATGCCTACTATGCAAGGCCTGATTTGCCTAATAAGCCAAGTTTTCCTGAATTAATATATTTTCTCTATTATTTTTCTTATGAAATGATAAAGCTACCCATTTCATTATGTATGAGGTCAATTTTTTTTATTGGAGTTAAAATTAACGTAGATATATGACCAAACCTAACCAACCCTACCTAACCTAACCTAACCTATCTTTAGAGGTTAGGTTAGGTGAGGTTGCCGAAAAAGCTAGGTTAGGTTAGGTTAGGTAGGTTAGGTTGTTGAAAAACAATTAATTCAGGAAAACTTGGCTTATTAGGCAAATCGGGCCTTGCATAGTAAGCATAAAAGTGCGTTCTGGCTACTAGGTACGACATATATATATATATATATATATATATATATATATATATATATATATATATATATATATACATATATATATATATATATATATATATATATATATATATATATATATATATATATATATATATATATATATCCCATGATGCCCTCTACCTTCTCACAAAGTGCCTTACCTTGCCCAGGCTAACATACTTCTTAAGGTGTGCACCAACTTTTGGCAACCCACTTCTAAATCAATATGATGAGCTCCTCAGGTCAATATTCAGGAAGGCGCTCAACCTAGATTTAGATGACAGTCAGTGGGACCAAGCAACACTGCCAGTGAGATTTGGAGGGATAGGCATACGAAAGGCAACTGAGGTAGCACTTCCAGCATTCTTATCCTCATGTACAGCAGCCAACGAATTGGTAGGGCAGATCCTACCAGAGCGTATGAGAGAGACAGCGGGAACTCATGATCAAACGTTCATCGAAGCAGCCAGACAATGGGACACCATTGCACACCCTCAACCCCGACCACAAGTCCCAAAAGACCACAAGCAGGCCCACTGGGATAGCCCAATAATGGAAAAGACTGTCACAGCAATGATTGACAACGCTGATGCTGAAAACAAAGCCCGCCTCCTAGCTGTAACAGCACCCCACGCCGGGGATTTCTTATTTGCTGTGCCCAATGCAGCCCTGGGAACTCGCCTCAGTCATGACGCTCTCCGCATTGGAGTTGCCCTTCGCCTTGCCGCCCCCATCCTCACCGAACATAGGTGCATCTGCGGAACTGCGATGGCAGACCAATATGGTCGTCATGGTCTGGTATGTCGTAAATCACAGGGTAAAATTGCAAGACATGAAGAAGTCAACAACATCATCAAGAGGAGCCTCGCCACAGCCCGCTGCCCGGCACAAAGAGAACCACACTTATCCAGACCTAACGACCCTCAGAAGCGCCCTGATGGGGTCACCTTGCTACCTTGGAAGGATGGTAAGCAAGTGGTATGGGACTACACGTGCGCTGCCACACTGGCCAGTACCTACCTCCACTACAGCACACGTGAAAGCGGTGGTGCTGCTTCTTTCAGGGAATAGCAGAAATTTATTAAATACCGAGGTCTAGCACACTGCTACAGCTTTGTTCCGATCGGCTCGGAGACCCTTGGTTCGTGGGGAAAATGTGCATTGAAGTTCCTGAAGGAATTGGGGGACAAATTGATCAGCGCTACAAAAGACCAGAGAGCAAAAAGTTTCTTGTTCCAGCGCCTCAGTGTTGCGATTCAGAGGGGAAATGCCTGTTGCGTCTTGGGCACTAGTCCAACTTCAGAGGAATTCGAAGAAGTGTTTGACTTGCAACAATGATCGAACCCGTCTGTGACATTCATCAATGTTTCCCAGTGTTGTGTTTTTCAAGAGATCCATAACCTTTAAGCACCTTTTTGCATTATTATTTTTGTATCAACCCATGTATATCGTGTAACCATCAAATGCATAATAAAGCACAAAAAATAAAAAAGGAAGGGGGTGGTAGGAGAAAAGCACACAGAAACTGTATTGGAGGGGATCTAAACATTCCCTCTAATGCGTTATGCGTGGTTTCCTCCGAGGCTATGGGTCCCCCTTCTTCCAGCTAGAGGTGGTACTCCCTTCCATATTAATTAAAAAAAAAAATATATATATATATATATATATATATATATATATATATATATATATATATATATATATATATATATATATATATATATATATATATGTATATATGTATATGTATATATGTATATATATATATATATATATATATATATATATATATATATATATATATATATATATATATATATATATATATATCCTTGTTTACCCGGTCAATTCCTCTGATAATTTTGTAGGTTGTGATCATGTCTCCCCTTACTCTTCTTACCAGTAGATTTGTGTGTGTGTGTGTGTGTGTGTGTGTGTGTGTGTGTGTGCGTGTGTGTGTGTGTACTCACCTACTCACCTAGTTGTGTTTGCGGGGGTTGAGCTCTGGCTCTTTGGTCCCGCCTCTCAACCGTCAATCAACAGGTGTACAGATTCCTGAGCCTATCGGGCTCTGTCATATCTACACTTGAAACTGTGTATGGAGTCAGCCTCCACCACATCACCCCCTAATGCATTCCATTTGTCAACCACTCTGACACTAAAAAAGTTCTTTCTAATATCTCTGTGGCTCATTTGGGCACTCAGTTTCCACCTGTGTCCCCTTGTGCGTGTTCCCCTTGTGTTAAATAGACTGTCTTTATCTACCCTATCAATTATTATTGATACACACACACACACACATCATGTGTGTGTGTGTGTGTGTGAGTGTATATATATATATACCTGGTACATCATGCAAGGCCTGATTTGCCTAATAGGCCGAGTTGAATTCTTTATTTTTAATAAATTGTTTCCATTTGGTTTAGGTTAATATAGGTTAGGTTAGGTTAGGTAGGTAGGTTGGGTTCGGTCATATATCTCTGTTAGTTGTAACTCTAGAATTTCAACTAGTTAGTTGAAATTCTGGAAACTTGGCTTCTTTGGCTTTGCATAGTAGGCCAAGAACTGCGTTCTGGCTACTAGGTACAATATATATATATATATATATATATATATATATATATATATATATATATATATATATATATATATATATATATATATGCAAACAAGCCTGAATGGTCCCCAGGACAATATGCAATTGAAAACTCACACCCCAGAAGTGACTCGAACCCATACTCCCAGAAGCAACGCAACTGGTATGTACAAGACGCCTTAATCCACTTGACCATCACGACCGGACATAATGAGGTGATAGCCGAGGCTATTTGAACCACCCCACCGCCGGCACTCGGATAGTAATCTTGGGCATAGCATTTTACCAAATCACCTCATTCTTTGGGGCACACGTGAGGAACACAAATGCGAACAAGCCTGAATAGTCCCCAGGACAATATGCAACTGAAAACTCACACCCCAGAAGTGACTCGAACCCATACTCCCAGAAGCAACGCAACTGGTATGTACAAGACGCCTTAATCCACTTGACCATCACGACCGGACATAATGAGGTGATAGCCGAGGCTATTTGAACCACCCCACCGCCGGCACTCGGATAGTAATCTTCGGCATAGCATTTTACCAAATCACCTCATTCTTTGTGGCACACGTGAGGAACACAAATGCGAACAAGCCTGAATGGTCCCCAGGACAATATGCAACTGAAAACTCACACCCCAGAAGTGACTCGAACCCATACTCCCAGAAGCAACGCAACTGGTATGTACAAGACGCCTTAATCCACTTGACCATCACGACCGGACATAATGAGGTGATAGCCGAGGCTATTTGAACCACCCCACCGCCGGCACTCGAATAGTAATCTTGGGCATAGCATTTTACCAAATCACCTCATTCTTTGGGGCACACGTGAGGAACACAAATGCGAACAAGCCTGAATGGTCCCCAGGACAATATGCAACTGAAAACTCACACCCCAGAAGTGACTCGAACCCATACTCCCAGAAGCAACGCAACTGGTATGTACAAGACGCCTTAATCCTCTTGACCATCACGACCGGACATAATGAGGTGATAGCCGAGGCTATTTGAACCACCCCACCGCCGGCACTCGGATAGTAATCTTGGGCATAGCATTTTAACAAATCACCTCATTCTTTGGGGCACACTTGAGGAACACAAATGCGAACAAGCCTGAATGGTCCCCAGGACAATATGCAACTGAAAACTCACACCCCAGAAGTGACTCGAACCCATACTCCCAGAAGCAACGCAACTGGTATGTACAAGACGCCTTAATCCACTTGACCATCACGACCGGACATAATGAGGTGATAGCCGAGGCTATTTGAACCACCCCACCGCCGGCACTCGGATAGTAATCTTGGGCATAGCATTTTACCAAATCACCTCATTCTTTGGGGCACACGTGAGGAACACAAATTCGAACAAGCCTGAATGGTCCCCGGGACATATGGCGGTGGGGTGGTTCAAATAGCCTCGGCTATCACCTCATTATGTCCGGTCGTGATGGTCAAGTGGATTAAGGCGTCTTGTACATACCAGTTGCGTTGCTTCTGGGAGTATGGGTTCGAGTCACTTCTGGGGTGTGAGTTTTCAGTTGCATATTGTCCTGGGGACCATTCAGGCTTGTTGGCATTTGTGTTCCTCACGTGTGCCCCAAAGAATGAGGTGATTTGGTAAAATGCTATGCCTAAGATTACTATCCGAGTGCCGGCGGTGGGGTGGTTCAAATAGCCTCGGCTATCACCTCATTATGTCCGGTCGTGATGGTCAAGTGGATTAAGGCGTCTTGTACATACCAGTTGCGTTGCTTCTGGGAGTATGGGTTCGAGTCACTTCTGGGGTGTGAGTTTTCAGTTGCATATTGTCCTGGGGACCATTCAGGCTTGTTCGCATTTGTGTTCCTCACGTGTGCCCCAAAGAATGAGGTGATTTGGTAAAATGCTATGCCCAAGATTACTATCCGAGTGCCGGCGGTGGGGTGGTTCAAATAGCCTCGGCTATCACCTCATTATGTCCGGTCGTGATGGTCAAGTGGATTAAGGCGTCTTGTACATACCAGTTGCGTTGCTTCTGGGAGTATGGGTTCGAGTCACTTCTGGGGTGTGAGTTTTCAGTTGCATATTGTCCTGGGGACCATTCAGGCTTGTTCGCATTTGTGTTCCTCACGTGTGCCCCAAAGAATGAGGTGATTTGGTAAAATGCTATGCCCAAGATTACTATCCGAGTGCCGGCGGTGGGGTGGTTCAAATAGCCTCGGCTATCACCTCATTATGTCCGGTCGTGATGGTCAAGTGGATTACGGCGTCTTGTACATACCAGTTGCGTTGCTTCTGGGAGTATGGGTTCGAGTCACTTCTGGGGTGTGAGTTTTCAGTTGCATATTGTCCTGGGGACCATTCAGGCTTGTTCGCATTTGTGTTCCTCACGTGTGCCCCAAAGAATGAGGTGATTTGGTAAAATGCTATGCCCAAGATTACTATCCGAGTGCCGGCGGTGGGGTGGTTCAAATAGCCTCGGCTATCACCTCATTATGTCCGGTCGTGATGGTCAAGTGGATTAAGGCGTCTTGTACATACCAGTTGCGTTGCTTCTGGGAGTATGGGTTCAAGTCACTTCTGGGGTGTGAGTTTTCAGTTATATATATATATATATATATATATATATATATATATATATATATATATATATATATATATATATATATATATATATATATATATATATATATATATATATATATATATATATATGGCACAACTCTCCTAAACACGAGAGTTAAGTATACAACTTTAGAACACTTTCCCACCAGGAGACTCGAACCCTAGCCAGCACAGAAGCCTTCCAGCAACTGGCATAACAGGTACGCCTTAACCCGCTCCACCACCCGCTCAGACCCTTAAAAGAGATGGTAATTTCGGAGTATTTAAATACCCCAAAGATCAACACCTCCCAAGAGCACCAGAGCAAGTGAGGGGTCATTTATACGTTAATTTCATCAAGTCCCTGTTAATATGGGAAGACACAGTGTCTCTGCTTAAGGCACAACTCTCCTAAACACGAGAGTAAAACTTAACTCTCGTGTTTAGGAGAGTTGTGCCTTAAGCAGAGACACTGTGTCTTCCCATATTAACAGGGACTTGATGAAATTAACGTATAAATGACCCCTCACTTGCTCTGGTGCTCTTGGGAGGTGTTGATCTTTGGGGCATTTAAATACTCCGAAATTATCATCTCTTTTAAGGGTCTGAGCGGGTGGTGGAGCGGGTTAAGGCGTACCTGTTATGCCAGTTGCTGGAAGGTTGCTGTGCTGGCTAGGGTTTGAGTCTCCTGGTGGGAAAGTGTTCTAAAGTTGTATACTTAACTCTCGTGTTTAGGAGAGTTGTGCCTTAAGCAGAGACACTGTGTCTTCCCATATTAACAGGGACTTGATGAAATTAACGTATAAATGACCCCTCACTTGCTCTGGTGCTCTTGGGAGGTGTTGATCTTTGGGGTATTTAAATACTCCGAAATTACCATCTCTTTTAAGGGTCTGAGCGGGTGGTGGAGCGGGTTAAGGCGTACCTGTTATGCCAGTTGCTGGAAGGCTTCTGTGCTGGCTAGGGTTCGAGTCTCCTGGTGGGAAAGTGTTCTAAAGTTGTATACTTAACTCTCGTGTTTAGGAGAGTTGTGCCTTAAGCAGAGACACTGTGTCTTCCTATATTAACAGGGACTTGATGAAATTAACGTATAAATGACCCCTCACTTGCTCTGGTGCTCTTGGGAGGTGTTGATCTTTGGGGTATTTAAATACTCTGAAATTACCATCTCTTTTAAGGGTCTGAGCGGGTGGTGGAGCGGGTTAAGGCGTACCTGTTATGCCAGTAGCTGGAAGGCTTCTGTGCTGGCTAGGGTTCGAGTCTCCTGGTGGGAAAGTGTTCTAAAGTTGTATACTTAACTCTCGTGTTTAGGAGAGTTGTGCCTTAAGCAGAGACACTGTGTCTTCCCATATTAACAGGGACTTGATGAAATTAACGTATAAATGACCCCTCACTTGCTCTGGTGCTCTTGGGAGGTGTTGATCTTTGGGGCATTTAAATACTCCGAAATTATCATCTCTTTTAAGGGTCTGAGCGGGTGGTGGAGCGGGTTAAGGCGTACCTGTTATGCCAGTTGCTGGAAGGTTGCTGTGCTGGCTAGGGTTTGAGTCTCCTGGTGGGAAAGTGTTCTAAAGTTGTATACTTAACTCTCGTGTTTAGGAGAGTTGTGCCTTAAGCAGAGACACTGTGTCTTCCCATATTAACAGGGACTTGATGAAATTAACGTATAAATGACCCCTCACTTGCTCTGGTGCTCTTGGGAGGTGTTGATCTTTGGGGTATTTAAATACTCCGAAATTACCATCTCTTTTAAGGGTCTGAGCGGGTGGTGGAGCGGGTTAAGGCGTACCTGTTATGCCAGTTGCTGGAAGGCTTCTGTGCTGGCTAGGGTTCGAGTCTCCTGGTGGGAAAGTGTTCTAAAGTTGTATACTTAACTCTCGTGTTTAGGAGAGTTGTGCCTTAAGCAGAGACACTGTGTCTTCCTATATTAACAGGGACTTGATGAAATTAACGTATAAATGACCCCTCACTTGCTCTGGTGCTCTTGGGAGGTGTTGATCTTTGGGGTATTTAAATACTCTGAAATTACCATCTCTTTTAAGGGTCTGAGCGGGTGGTGGAGCGGGTTAAGGCGTACCTGTTATGCCAGTTGCTGGAAGGCTTCTGTGCTGGCTAGGGTTCGAGTCTCCTGGTGGGAAAGTGTTCTAAAGTTGTATACTTAACTCTCGTGTTTAGGAGAGTTGTGCCTTAAGCAGAGACACTGTGTCTTCCCATATTATCAGGGACTTGATGAAATTAACGTATAAATGACCCCTCACTTGCTCTGGTGCTCTTGGGAGGTGTTGATTTTTGGGGTATTTAAGTACTCCGAAATTACCATCTCTTTTAAGGGTCTGAGCGGGTGGTGGAGCGGGTTAAGGCGTACCTGTTATGCCAGTTGCTGGAAGGCTTCTGTGCTGGCTAGGGTTCGAGTCTCCTGGTGGGAAAGTGTTCTAAAGTTGTATACTTAACTCTCGTGTTTAGGAGAGTTGTGCCTTAAGCAGAGACACTGTGTCTTCCCATATTAACAGGGACTTGATGAAATTAACGTATAAATGACCCCTCACTTGCTCTGGTGCTCTTGGGAGGTGTTGATCTTTGGGGTATTTAAATACTCCGAAATTACCATCTCTTTTAAGGGTCTGAGCGGGTGGTGGAGCAGGTTAAGGCGTACCTGTTATGCCAGTTGCTGGAAGGCTTCTGTGCTGGCTAGGGTTCGAGTCTCCTGGTGGGAAAGTGTTCTAAAGTTGTATACTTAACTCTCGTGTTTAGGAGAGTTGTGCCTTAAGCAGAGACACTGTGTCTTCCCATATTAACAGGGACTTGATGAAATTAACGTATAAATGACCCCTCACTTGCTCTGGTGCTCTTGGGAGGTGTTGATCTTTGGGGTATTTAAATACTCCGAAATTACCATCTCTTTTAAGGGTCTGAGCGGGTGGTGGAGCGGGTTAAGGCGTACCTGTTATGCCAGTTGCTGGAAGGCTTCTGTGCTGGCTAGGGTTCGAGTCTCCTGGTGGGAAAGTGTTCTAAAGTTGTATACTTAACTCTCGTGTTTAGGAGAGTTGTGCCTTAAGCAGAGACACTGTGTCTTCCCATATTAACAGGGACTTGATGAAATTAACCTATAAATGACCCCTCACTTGCTCTGGTGCTCTTGGGAGGTGTTGATCTTTGGGGTATTTAAATACTCCGAAATTACCATCTCTTTTAAGGGTCTGAGCGGGTGGTGGAGCGGGTTAAGGCGTACCTGTTATGCCAGTTGCTGGAAGGCTTCTGTGCTGGCTAGGGTTCGAGTCTCCTGGTGGGAAAGTGTTCTAAAGTTGTATACTTAACTCTCGTGTTTAGGAGAGTTGTGCCTTAAGCAGAGACACTGTGTCTTCCCATATTAACAGGGACTTGATGAAATTAACGTATAAATGACCCCTCACTTGCTCTGGTGCTCTTGGGAGGTGTTGATCTTTGGGGTATTTAAATACTCTGAAATTACCATCTCTTTTAAGGGTCTGAGCGGGTGGTGGAGCGGGTTAAGGCGTACCTGTTATGCCAGTTGCTGGAAGGCTTCTGTGCTGGCTAGGGTTCGAGTCTCCTGGTGGGAAAGTGTTCTTAAGTTGTATATATATATATATATATATATATATATATATATATATATATATATATATATATATATATACATATATATATATGTCGTACCTATTAGCCAGAACGCATTTCTCAACCTACTATGAAAGGCCCGATTTGCCTAATAAGCCAAGTTTTCCTGAATTAATATATTTTCTCTAATTTTTTTTCTTATGGAATGATAAAGCTACCCATTTCATTATGCATGAGGTCAATTTTTTTTAATTGGAGTAAAAATTAACGTAGATATATGACCGAACCTAACCAACCCTACCTAACCTAACCTAACCTATCTTTATATTTTAGGTTAGGTTAGGTAGCCGAAAAGTTAGGTTAGGTTAGGTTAGGTAGGTTAGGTACTCGAAAAACAATTCCTATGTTCGAATGTATTTATATATATATATATATAAACATAGGAATGTTTATATATATATATATAAATATATATATATATATATATATATATATATATATATATATATATATATATATATATATATATATATATATATATATATATATATATACATATTGGTGTATACTGGCAGTAGGTTTTCTTTCAAACATGTTTCATTGAATATGACCGCATATTCTGTATTTATTATTTTCTGGTTTAGGGCTTCTATCCCTCTAACTATTTTCTTAGCATCAGGGCTTAATTGAAATAGGAGTTCTCCAAAACTCATTTTCGTACTTTTAAGGTGAAGAAAAGAAGTGATTTACTATAGAGTGTATTACACTCTATAGTAAATCACTTCTTTTCTTCACCTTAAAAGTACGAAAATGAGTTTTGGAGAACTCCTATTTCAATTAAGCCCTGATGCTAAGAAAATAGTTAGAGGGATTGAAGCCCTAAACCAGAAAATAATAAATACAGAATATGCGGTCATATTCAATGAATGAAACATATATACATATATATATATATATATATATATATATATATATATATATATATATATATATATATATATATATATATATATATATATATATATATATATATAATATATATATATATATATATATATATATATATATATGTATATATTATATATATATATATATATATATATATATATGTATATATATTTTATATATATATATATATATATATGTATATATATTTTATATATATATATATATATATATATATATATATATATATATATATATATATATATATATATATATATATATATATATATACATATATATATATATATATATAAATACATATATATATATGTATATATATATATTAGTATATTTTGGTAGCAGTCTTTCCTGTAGACATATATTATTAAATATGACCGAAAAAATAAGATTAATAATTCTAACACGAATTTTCTCAATCTTTCGTACATTACGCTTCACTGTTGGAGGTAAATCAAAAATCAATTCTCCAAAATTCATTTTTATTTCTAGTCTGACGCGACACGGGCGCGTTTCGTAAAACTTATTACATTTTCAAAGACTTTAGTTCACAAATACACAACTGAATAGAACTTACGTATCTCCGATTTTATATCTACATTTGAGTGAGGTGGGAGGGGTGATGTGGCATTAACACAAGACAGAACAAGAGGGGATATTAATAGGGTATTAAAAGTATCAACACAAGACAGAACACAAACAATGGGTATTGAATAGAAGTGTTTGTAGAAAGCCTATTGGTCCATATTTCTTGATGCTTCTATATTGGAGCGGAGTCTTGAGGTGGGTAGAATATAGTTGTGCAATAATTGGCTGTTGATTGCTGGTGTTGACTTCTTGATGTGTAGTGCCTCGCAAACGTCAAGCCGCCTGCTATCGCTGTATCTATCGATGATTTCTGTGTTGTTTACTAGGATTTCTCTGGCGATGGTTTGGTTGTGGGAAGAGATTATATGTTCCTTAATGGAGCCCTGTTGCTTATGCATCGTTAAACGCCTAGAAAGAGATGTTGTTGTCTTGCCTATATACTGGGTTTTTTGGAGCTTACAGTCCCCAAGTGGGCATTTGAAGGCATAGACGACGTTAGTCTCTTTTAAAGCGTTCTGTTTTGTGTCTGGAGAGTTTCTCATGAGTAGGCTGGCCGTTTTTCTGGTTTTATAGTAAATCGTCAGTTGTATCCTCTGATTTTTGTCTGTAGGGATAACGTTTCTATTAACAATATCTTTCAGGACCCTTTCCTCCGTTTTATGAGCTGTGGAAAAGAAGTTCCTGTAAAATAGTCTAATAGGGGGTATAGGTGTTGTGTTAGTTGTCTCTTCAGAGGTTGCATGGCTTTTCACTTTCCTTCTTATGATGTCTTCGACGAAACCATTGGAGAAGCCGTTATTGACTAGGACCTGCCTTACCCTACAGAGTTCTTCGTCGACTTGCTTCCATTCTGAGCTGTGGCTGAGAGCACGGTCGACATATGCGTTAACAACACTCCTCTTGTACCTGTCACGGCAGTCGCTGTTGGCATTTAGGCACATTCCTATGTTTGTTTCCTTAGTGTTGACTGCAGTGTGGAAACCTCCGCCCTTTTCCATGACTGTTACATCTAGAAAGGGCAGCTTCCCATCCTTTTCCATCTCGTAAGTGAAACGCAGCACGGAACTCTGCTCAAATGCCTCCTTCAGCTCCTGCAGATGTCTGACATCAGGTACCTGTGTAATAATGTCGTCAACATACCTGCAGTATATGGCCGGTTTCAAGTTCATGTCGACTAAGACTTTTTGCTCGATGGTACCCAGGTAGAAGTTTGCAAACAGGACACCTAGGGGAGAACCCATGGCGACCCCATCTACTTGCTTATACATGTGCCCATCCGGGCTCAAGAAGGGTGCCTCTTTAGTACAAGCTTGGAGTAGTTTCCTCAGAATATTTTCTGGTATGTCAAGAGGAGTACAGGCTGGATCACGATACACTCTGTCGGCTATCATTCCGATTGTACGAAAGATTGAGAAAATTCGTGTTAGAATTATTAATCTTATTTTTTCGGTCATATTTAATAATATATATATATATATATATATATATATATATATATATATATATATATATATATATATATATATATATATATATATATATATATATATATATATATATATATATATATAAATATATATATATATATATATATATATATATATATATATATATATATATATATATATATATATATATATATATATATATATATATATATATATTAGTATATTTTGGTAGCAGTCTTTCCTGTAGACATATATTATTAAATATGACCGAAAAAGTAAGATTAATAATTCTAACACGAATTTTCTCAATCTTTCGTACATTTCTTTTCACTGTAGGTGGTAATTCAAAAATCAATTCTCCAAAATTCATTTTTATTTCTAGTCTGACGCGACACTTGAGCGCGTTTCGTAAAACTTATTACATTTTCAAAGACTTTAGTTTACATATACACAACTGAATAGAACTTACACATCTCCGATTTGTTTATATCTACAATTGAGTGAGGTGGATGGGGTGAGGTGGTATTAATAGGGTATTAATTTCATCAACACAAGACAGAACACGAAACAATGGATATTGAATGGAAGTGATTGTCGAAAGCCTATTGGTCCATATTTCTTGATGCTTCTATATTGGAGCGGAGTCTTGAGGTGGGTAGAATATAGTTGTGCATTAGTTGGCTGTTGATTGCTGGTGTTGACTTTTTGATGTGTAGTGCCTCGCAAACGTCAAGCCTTTGAAAATGTAATAAGTTTTATGAAACGCGCTCAAGTGTCGCGTCAGACTAGAAATAAAAATGAATTTTGGAGAATTGATTTTTGAATTACCACCTACAGTGAAAAGAAATGTACGAAAGATTGAGAAAATTCGTGTTAGAATTATTAATCTTACTTTTTCGGTCATATTTAATATATATATATATATATATATATATATATATATATATATATATATATATATATATATATATATATATATATATATGTCGTACCTAGTAGCCAGAACGCACTTCTCAGCCTACTATGCAAGGCCCGATTTGCCTAATAAGCCAAGTTTTCATGAATTAATGTTTTTCCGACTACCTAACCTACCTAACCTAACCTAACCTAACATTTTCGGCTACCTAACCTAACCTAACCTATAAAGATAGGTTAGGTTAGGCTAGGTAGAGTTGGTTAGGTTTGGTCATATATGGTCATATCATATCATATATCATATATCATATATGGTCATATATCTACGTTAATTTTAACTCCAATACAAAAAAATTGACCTTATACATAATGAAATGGGTAGTTTTATCATTTCATAAGAAAAAAATTAGAGAAAATATATTAATTCAGGAAAACTTGGCTTATTAGGCAAATCGAGCCTTGCATGAGAAGTGCAAGTGCAAGGGCTGAGAAGTGCGTTCTGGCTACTAGGTTTCGATATATATATATATATATATATATATATATATATATATATATATATATATATATATATATATATATATATATATATATATATATATATATATATATATATATATATATATATATATATATATATATATATATATATATATATATGACGAGAGCCCTCGGGCGGTGTGACGTCACGAGGCGGAGGGCTCGGGGGGCGGCTGGTGCCTGGGCGGGAAGAGTACGTCACGAGACGTCATAGAGGGGAGACGAGCTCGAGCGAGCTCCGGACCTAGAGTTCAGTAGTAGACATACCAGTAGATTTAAGCTCCGCTTCGATTCTGCAGACAGTCTGAGAAGCCATCCAACTTCCGTGGAGTAGCCCAGAGGCAAGGACGGACCGGAGAGAGAGCCAAGAGCTCTATCAAGAGTCTGCAGCAGAGGGAACGTTGGGCTGGTGACGTCTGGAACGCCCACTAGAGGATCACGTCTTACACATCCAGCGAGAAGCTAGGGCCGGGACCAAATCTACATACAGTTAAGGCGAGGGGATGCTGTGCTGGACTGTGAGGAGTCGACAGTGTCAGTGAGAGTGAGGACGACGACGGAGGTACCTGTCTCCAGTACCCCAGAGTAATAGGAGGAAGGCAGTACCTGTTGAATGTGAGCATGGCGAGGACGCGTTATCATCGAGGACGACGGAGGAACCTGTGTGTGGGAAATGTTCATCAGGAGACCAGAAGCCAGGACCAGGCTCCTCAACATCCCCCAACAGAGGACGAGTCAGCTTTGTGGTTGGAGTGAAATAAGGCAGATAATTGTCCCTCCCCTTACCCCTTATGAGCTAGGCGAGCTAGAGTATTTTGTATGTTGTGAACATTTCTTCTCATTTTCTTGTCTAAGTGATAGAATATTAGGTTAGGATGCCAAGAACATTTAGGCGTGAGTTGGTGTGTGTGAGCATTAACGTGGTGATGTTAGTGATCCTAGAAGGGTAGTTGGTGTGCAAGGAGCCACCAACGTACTCTGAAACGTCCAACCAGCTGATCGCCTTGCTAGAGTCGTGGGAAAAATCACGACGTTCTGAGCTGATCGTGCTGCCAGAGGCGCGAGGTGTGTGCCCGTGCTGGAGGAGTGGACCCAGCCAGCTGACCGTGTTGCCAGAGACGTGTCATCGAGAAGTGTTGCTGCCAGCAGGATGATTCCAAACATAGACATTTCATTATGCCATTTATATGTGTATATATGTTTTTCTTCAGTAAACTTTTAAACTAACTGAGGAGTTTAAGTGAGCCTCCATTCTCTAGGGCTATATTTATGTATATTTATGAGACCATTAGTGGCACCTTGCACTGCACGTGACATTGCATCCTTAGCCAAGATAATTAATGAGACCACTGACGTGTTGCTGGGACACGAGTATAAACAGTCCAGCTGGCGTCCTCAGGACAGACCAGATAGAGCAAGAGAAAATGTTCCAGTGTCAGGACGGGCAGGTTTAGGTGAGTTATAGGAAGCTTGAGCCTCCCCACTCGCTAGGGTTGTATAAGGCCAGCCCTTAGTTGACTGGGGGAGCCCAAGGGCGAGCATGTGGCGCCCAGGTACTGAGGGGCTAAGACCTGTGGGACGACCCCAACCACAGGTTGGAAGGGGGTGACACCTGACAGTGGCGACCTTGCCAGGATACATTGAACAACAGTGGACAAAGGATTGCAAGTGCAGGGCAAGTGTATTAAGGTCGATATTGGTCTCGGTTTACATTGCTCGCTAGTGTATTCGCTGTATACAGTTACTCAATAGCCTAGAGATGGAGGATGACAGAGTAAAGAAGTTTATTGAGTCGAGGGACGAGCAGGAGTTGGAAGAGTGCACCAAGGCTCAGCTGCAGCTAGTGGCGGACCATTTTGGGTTGAGATTGAGGTCCTCCATAATAAATAATATGAACAGAGTTCACCGGGACTCTGTGAGTCCCTGAGAGAAATGGAGGAAGAATTTCGTTCCTCCATGATAATTTGTAATAACAGAATGCACTGTTATTTTGTGATCTTCAGCTAATAATGCGAATTGAAGTGATCACTGGTTTATATAGTATCAGTTACTAATTCTTAGTAAAGGATACTGATAGATAATGAGAATAAAATTTAATTCTCTGAAATGTAGATGTTATCTGTCCTCTGCGAATTTGCTGATGCAACCGCCACGGAGTAGGAAACTTATCGCGAAATATTGCAGTGGTAGAAGGCATGATTATGATTAATCTTCAAGTTTGTAATGTTAGTAAATTACTATTGTTAGTACAAGAATTCTTCTTGAAGTACTATAAGGGATTAAAGTTGTTGAATATTTTCAACACCCCAGCAGGAGGTGGAAGGCGCAAACCTCAATTAAGATAATGGGTGTGTGGCTTTTAAATCATGGCTACCTCGATTGGTGTGAGGACAGAGAGAGAGAGACAGACAGACAGAGAGAGGGAGAGAAAGAAAGAGAGAGACAGACAGACAGACAGAGAGTGAGGCAGACAGACAAACAGACAGACAGACAGAGAGAGAGAGCACTGAGACGGCACGCCCCCATGCACGCCACCTGTCCAGGTGGCGTGCATGGTTCTGGTCCTTAATCGCCCTACTCCCATACCCCCTCCCATGAGCTGTAGTTGACCCACTCCCATGAGCTGTAGTTGACCCCATCCCATGAGCTGTAGTTGACCCCATCCCATGAGCTGTAGTTGACCCCATCCCATGAGCTGTAGTTGACCCCATCCCATGAGCTGTAGTTGACCCCATCCCATGAGCTGTAGTTTACCCCATACCCCCTCCCATGAGCTGTAGTTTACCCCCTCCCATGAGCTGTAGTTGACCCCCTCCTATGAGCTGTAGTTGACCCCATCCCATGAGCTGTAGTTGACCCCATCCCATGAGCTGTAGTTGACCCCCTCCCATGAGCTGTAGTTGACCCCCTCCCATGAGCTGTAGTTGACCCCCTCCCATGAGCTGTAGTTGACCCCATACTCCATCCCATGAGCTGTAGTTGACTCCATCCCATGAGCTGTAGTTGACCCCATACTCCATCCCATGAGCTGTAGTTGACCCCATCCCATGAGCTGTAGTTGACCCCATCCCATGAGCTGTAGTTGACCCCATCCCATGAGCTGTAGTTGACCCCATCCCATGAGCTGTAGTTGACCCCCTCCCATGAGCTGTAGTTTACCCCATACCCCCTCCCATGAGCTGTAGTTTACCCCCTCCCATGAGCTGTAGTTTACCCCCTCCCATGAGCTGTAGTTGACCCCCTCCTATGAGCTGTAGTTGACCCCATCCCATGAGCTGTAGTTGACCCCATCCCATGAGCTGTAGTTGACCCCCTCCCATGAGCTGTAGTTGACCCCCTCCCATGAGCTGTAGTTGACCCCCTCCCATGAGCTGTAGTTGACCCCCTCCCATGAGCTGTAGTTGACCCCATCCCATGAGCTGTAGTTGACCCCATACTCCATCCCATGAGCTGTAGTTGACTCCATCCCATGAGCTGTAGTTGACCCCATACTCCATCCCATGAGCTGTAGTTGACCCCATACTCCATCCCATGAGCTGTAGTTGACCCCATCCCATGAGCTGTAGTTGACCCCATACTCCATCCCATGAGCTGTAGTTGACCCCATACTCCATCCCATGAGCTGTAGTTGACCCCATACTCCATCCCATGAGCTGTAGTTGACCCCATCCCATGAGCTGTAGTTGACCCCATACCCGAACCTGTAAGATGTAGTAGACCCCATACCCCAACCCGTGTGCTGTACTTGACCCCATACCCACACCTGTAAGATGTAGTTGACCCCATACCCACACCTGTAAGATGTAGTTGACCCCATACCCACACCTGTAAGATGTAGTTGACCCCATACCCCATCCCATGAGCTGTAGTTGACCCCATACCCAAACCTGTAACCCGGTGTTGACCCCATACCCCTTCCCTTGAGTTGTAGTTGACCCCATACCCCATCCCATGAGCTGTAGTTGACCCCATACCCCATCCCATGAGCTGTAGTTGACCCCATACCCCATCCCATGAGCTGTAGTTGACCCCATACCCCATCCCATGAGCTGTAGTTGACCCCATACCCCATCCCATAAGCTGTAGTTGACCCCATACCCCATCCCATGAGCTGTAGTTGACCCCATACCTCATCCCATAAGCTGTAGTTGACCCCATACCCCATGCCATAAGCTGTAGTTGACCCCATACCCAAACCTGTAAGCCGCTGTCGACCCCATACCCCTTCCCATGAACTGTAGGTGACCCCATACCACGACCCCTGAGCTGTAGTTGACACCATTCTCCATCCCGTGAGCTGTAGGTACCCCCCATACCCATCCTGTGCGCGGTCGTGAACGCATTATACCCATCCTGTGGGGCAGTAGTGGACCCCATACTTATCCTACAGGTGATAGTGGACCCCATACTCATCCTGTTGATAATTGTGGTTCCCAGAACCATCCCGTGGGTGGTAGTGAACCCCCATACTCATCCTGGTAGCGGAAGTGGACCCCATACTCATCCCGTGGGCGGTAGTAGATCCCATACCCTTCCTATGGATGGTAGTGGACTCCATAAGGTAACCTGTACTTCATGGTTGCCTAGCCTCCCCATACTCCCTTGCCCCATTGTACCTTGGCGTTGCCTGTGTTCTCCAGTGTAAACTATTACTTTCAGTGTACCTGTGGACCTCAAAGTAATCTACCTCATTTTGTTATAGTGTAACTTTTGAAATTTGCTATAGTGTAATTACTTTAGTATAGCAAATTTTACTTTAGGTGATTAATATACATCGAAGTAAATTTGATTTGTATTGGTTAATCTATTGGAATTAATTTTTCTAGTTCATTTTTATTTTCTTATGTTCATTCAATTTTTTAGGATCTTAACTAAGCTTTTTCTTAGAAATTATCATTAAGTTTATATTACTTTTGGATTTTTATTCAACTTTTTTTCTTTGTAACTTAGGTTGCCTAGCCTCTCCACCCTTGCTCCATTGTTCTCTAGGCTTGCCTGTGTCTCCTAGTGCAAATTATTACTTTCAGTGTACCTGAAAGTACCTTAAAGCAACCTACCTCATTTTTTGTATAGTTTTTTATATCTAGTTCTTTTTTTGTAATTGTCTTTTTTGCCTTTTCTCTGTCAAACAGCCCACTTATGCAAACTAGTATAGACCCAGAACTAAACCTCTTAACTAGTATTTATGACAATCATAACTATAATGATCAAAATTGCCGGTATTATACAGCACATGATGTAAGCAATGATCTAACACATAATCACAATGTTTCTGTAATTAACTTGAATGTAAGATCTCTAAGCAAATACTTTGAAGATGTTAATGCCCTGATTCAAACAGTTGACAATAAATTCTCTTTTGTAGTGCTTACTGAAACGTGGTTAAAAGAGGATACTACTCAACTCTACAATATACCAAACTACTCAGCAATTCACAACTGTCGTCCTATTGAAAGAGGTGGTGGTACTGCTCTTTACTACCTCCAAGAACTGACTTGCTTAAAAGTAATTAAAACTAGAGACCCTTGTGGAGAGTATATCTTTGCCTGCATTAGAGTCAAGGGTGGCGAGGCTGTCCTGACTGTGGGAGCAGTATACAAAATTCCTTATTTCCTGATGTGACTGAATTCAACTCTATCCTTAGAAATCTAATACTAGAGAACAGACTGAACAAAAGTTACTTAATTATTTTTAGGGACTTAAACATTGACCTCTACGTGCCTGATAACCCTCCTGTTGCTAGTTTCCTAAACTGTTTGAATTGCTGCTTCCTCATACCCTTAATCACTAGACCTACTAGAATCACTGATAGTACTGCCACGGCTCTTGACCACATCTGGACTAACATAACCTCTCCGGTTACTTCAGGGATAATCATTGATAGAACCATAGACCCCACATTTCTCCTAACATTTCAAACCACCTTTAGAAACAAGGAAGATAAGCTTTAGGTGGCACAATGAAACTTCTATATGCAATTTTATAGCTGCTGCTGCTAATATCAACTGGGAGACCGAATTAGGTAACATAGGGGACATCCTAGCAGTGCAATCATTTCTTCAAAAACTCTCAGCCTTTATAACATCCATTGTTCTATGCTAACGAAACTAGTCACAACTAAAAGGCTAAACAATCCATAGCTAACAAAGGGGATACTTAAATCTATTAATAAATAACATGACCTTGAGAAGAAGTATAGGTTAGGAATCGTCTCCAAAGAATTTTCAAAGAATTACTCAAATTACTGCCAAAATTAAATACTACGAAAATAAATTTACCCAAATAAAGGGCAACATTAAGGAAACTTGGAGCACTATTTCACAAATATTGGGATCAAAAAAGATTTTAAATAAAAACCAATACTCAATAGGTTCTTCTCATCCATTGGGTCATCCCTTGCTAATGATATAACATCGTCCCGTACTAATGTTCAGGACTACCTTACAGGTAACTATCCACAGTCTCTGTACCTAACGCCTGTTAATTCCACTGATGTTAATGAGATAATCCTTTCCCTTAAAACTAAGTCTAGTGCTCTTGCGGAAACACCAACTCTAATTTACAAAAAAGCCTCCAGATTTTTAGCTCCTGCCATTGCATTGCTCTACAACAAATCACTTTAACTCCAAACCTTTCCAGATATTCTTAAAAAAGCGAGAGTAATCCCAGTCCATAAATGTGGTGATCTCACTGATGTCAACAACTTGAGACCTATATCAATTCTGTCAAACTTTTCAAAAATATTTGAAAAACTAATCTACAAGCAGCTCTACTCTTATCTAGCCAAACACAATATACTTAGCTCTTGCCAATATGGCTTCAGACCCCCAAAAAACACTAACGATGCACTTATTAGTATGATTGACTTGATACATGCAGCTCTTGATAAAAATGAGTTCCCTGTTGGGTTATTTGTTGACCAACGTAAGGCTTTTGAAACTGTCAACCACCAAAACCTTTTTCTTAAATGACATCATTATGGAATCAGAGGTCATTCTCTCCAATATCTTCAGTCTTACCTTTCTGACAGGCTTCAGTATGTTTCTGTGAATAATTCAATTTCTCCCACCCTACTCATCAACATTGGTGTTCCTCAGAGCAGCATACTTGGCCCTATCCTCTTTCTCATCTACATTAATGACCTTTCAAATGTCTTACAGCACCTCAAACAAATTATATTTGCTGACGACACAACCTTCATTTTCTCCAGTCCTGATCCTATTGCTCTTAATGTCACAGCGATCACTGAACTAAATAAAGTCCATCGTTGGCTAACTGCCAAAAAACTCGCCCTTAAGGGGGCATATTACTGTAAAATTGGATAAATGAAAACTGGTTCGATTTCAATCAAACTTTTTTGACTAGTAGTATGTAAAATTTGGTTCAACTGGCCCAACTGGCATCGTAGCATAAATAGTAAAGGAGAAAAAAGTATTGAATAATGTGTTGAAAATTTTCCAAAATGGTCAAAAATTATCAAACAAAAGTGTCAACTGAAATCATGTTTATTACTCTAAGCTATCACAATAGCACATAATAAAGTATTTTAATATTTAGTTTTATGCCCCCCCCCAAAAAAAATGGAGTTTTTTTTCGATTTTTTTTTTTTCATATTTTTATCAGCAGATTTGCATGAAACTTATATACCTTACAAAACGTAAGAAAATATGTAAGGATGCAAATTTTGGAGGACATTGGTTGAAGTCAACTTTAACAACAGGTGGCAGAATCTTTGATCTTATTTATTGTCAATTAACATAAAATTACTTCACAGCTTTCATTGTTTTTTTTCAATTTACATGAAATTTACACCTTATATGTAGAGTTTACGTCTCTACAGACTGTATAAAGCACTTTTTTCCTAAGTTCATTTATTGATTTTATACATCATTTTCAAACATGAAATATTGACATATATTTTTGGGGAACTTTGACTACTTGTATTAGTAAAACTAAACATATTTTGGATAATCCTTTCAAATACAAATCCTTTATTATATGTTAATGTATTAGATGAGTGACATAGAAATGATTTCATTTGAGACTTGTGGTTTGTGAAATTTATTGAAAATGTGTAAAATTCGTTGGAAAAAAACAATAACTCCCTTTCTATTTAGGGTGCGATACTGGAACATAGAACAGTTGCAGCCCTTCTTATATACAACTATTAAAAAAAGTTTGGTTGACATTAAACAACATTTACGGACTCTTGGAATATCAAATAGGTATTTGTTACTGGTGTGATGCTCATGAGTTCTGTTACAACCTTCTAGGAAGCTTCTAAGTTCAGGATTGACATTGCAGTTCAGAGTTTTAAATATACAGAGCATGCATGAGAAGAGGTGCAGTGACTTAATATAAAACATATTCAAAGATTTGAGTAAGGGTACCGAGTGCTGTCTGGGGCCAGAGTTAGGCATTATTCTAATAGCAGCTTTGTGTTGAATAATTAGAGGACGTAAATGATTTTGTGTAGTAGAACCCCAAGCACAAATACCATAATTGAGATAAGGATAGATGAGAGAGTAATAGAGCCTCACCATGGCAGGGTGAGGTACATAATATCTGATCTTAGAAAGAATGCCAACAGTTTTAGAAGCTTTTTTTGATATATTTAGAAAGAGTCCCTGGAAATTCAGCTTGTTGTCGATGAGAACACCAAGGAATTTTCCATCTACTTTGTTACTAATTTGTATATTGTTAATTCTTTGATTAATTTGATTTGAGGATTTATTGCCAAACATAATATAGAAAGTTTTGTTAATGTTAAGGTAGGTCAGGTTTAGTAGGAGGGTTAGAACATTTGAGTATATACTACGAAAGGGAAGAGTCAGCAACAACAAAGCCAAGACTAAGTAAGATTCATGTTGGGTATGTTGTGTAACAGAGCTGATTTAACAAGACGGCGTTTGTGAAGAGTAGAGGCAGGAAAGATTATTTTAGAAGAAGACCAATCAATAGGATGATTAGTCTTTAATATGACACAAACAATAATGTTTGTTTAGACCTACAATTACCTGCTCCTTGTTACGTACTCCTAGCTGAATACGTATATAAATTTAAATAAACTTATTTTGTTCCATTATATCATTACCTGTATATGTACACATATTATATTTTTGTAAATTATCGTGTGGTGTGGCAATGTCAGTGGGGACAGGAGCGCGGTTGCTCTTCACACGTCTAATACCTGTTAAATTCGGGAAATTAGAATTGCTGGACGTGTTCAGTTATGGGAGTTCCAGATGTCACCTTTTAATATTATATATTGTATTAATTTACTGTAATTAGGCAGGTGGCATTGTAACTTATATATTTTGAAAGTAACTATTATATTTTATTTGCATTCTTATGTGTTTTGAGAACAAGTGGTTGTTCAATTAGTTTTAAATATTAAAAAGTCTGTATTTTCCATCCCTCATCCTGGATGAGGCAGAGGGGGAGAGAATTATGGGCAGAGACAGGCGAGAGAGTTAGTAGCTATAACGGACCAGGAGAGTTAACATCTTTGGGAGATAAGTCTGTTTACTTGTTGTTGTGTCATTAGTAGATTTTTATTCTGGGAGAGACAGCATTTTAATTTTACTTTAATAGTGGTCCATCTGTACTTGATATAATATTGATTATATTGAATATATATATAAAAAGTTATATGTCTATTTCTTCAGTCCTAAGGGAGAAATTTTTAAAGTTGCGTTGTACTTATCATGGGGTTACACTGGTGACCCGCTCTTGAGAACAGCAGTTTGTAGTAGCCCTAGATAATTAAGGTCCATGCTCTTGTTAGGGTTTCCAGCCGTAACGTACGATAGGTAACATTCCTCACCTCACTCTCCTTATTTATCACCCATGCCTTCCTCTCACACAAACACCTATAAAATTATTAGAAACCTCGGCCTAGAGATACGGGCTCACCATAGCCCGTGCTACATGGACATTTCGTTCTGAGTAGCTAAATCTAAAACAACAACATCGGCCTAGAGGGAGAGGCTGCATACCTGAGGTTAATTAATTTAGCCTGAACATCTCAAACTAGTCCTACAGCTTAGAATAGGGCAGACATAGTGCCGCTCTCAAAACCCAAAGAACCACCTAATCCAAGGCCGATCTCTCTCTCCAAAGCTGTGGCAGAATGGCACTCAACAGACTTAACTCGAAAATGCCTAAACTGCACCAGGACATGCATGACTATAGAAAAGGGGTTGGGACAGTGGAATGTATTACCACTATGTTAGCCCACCTGAATGACAGACCAGGAATGCTGATATTCCTGGACCTCGAGAGAGCTTTTAAACTGCTATTCAAAGGCTTTGTCGAGCTGCCTCATTGACAAAGAGGTCAAAGGCAACCTGCTCTCCTTGACCAAAACTGTCTCATAAACAGGGAAGAATGAGTGAAACTTCATGGCACAGTCTCTGAATACAAGACATAAAAATGGTACACCGCAAGGAGGCATACTCATATACTCCTACACAGTTTAATGGGGAGAATAATGAGGCTGAAACTCCCACAACACCGCAATCTGCTAAACTATGCGGACGACTTTGTCATCATCATAAAATGAAGAGATGCGGCGTGCCTTGCACCAAAATGCTTAGACTGCATCAGTGAAGAGGCAAAGCAGATTGGTATCAAACTCAACCTCACCAAGACAAAAACCATGCCCATAAAAATAGTGAAAAGTACATGGTGTCAAGGTTCTCCCCCCTCCTACCTTATATGGTTGGGTAGGGCCGCTCCCACGGGTCTTCGCCCCTCCGTACCTGGCGCCACTGCTCGCCCCAGGGCTCCCCCAGTCTACTGATTGATGAAGATTAAGCCACCCAAAAGGTGGCACGGGCCTGAATAGCCCGTAAATGGTGGCCCTTTTGAGCCATTACCAGTATCAAGAGCTGATACTGGAGATCTGTGGAGGTGCGACTGCGTCCTACGTGACGAGAGATGTCTCCCATGCCAGTCTACTAAGGGCTGGCCTTATATATACCCCTAGCATGTGGAGAGGTTCGAAGTCTACCTGTATCACCCCTGAACCTGCCCGTCTTGACACTGGGAGATTCTATCTCTATCTAGTCTGTTCAAAGGTCGCCAGCTGGGTGTTTATACTCGTGTCCCAGCAACACGAGTTGCTAGGTTTCATAGTTATCTTAAATCAAGGATGCAATCTCATATGCAGTGCAAGGTGACATAAATGGTCTCACTCAAAATAGCCGTAGAGAATGGAGGCTCACTCAAACACATTGGTAAGATTAAAAGTTTACTGAAGAAAATATATACACTTGCATAAGGAAATAAAATAGGTGGAATTGTCCGATGATGGCGGACCCACACCTCGCACCTCTGGCAACACGATCAGCTGACTGGGACCACGGGCTTTACATAAGGTGCTGATATGATTTATTTCAGCATTTTTACTCTCACATGTGTATCCAACATACATGCCCAGATACTTGTACTTCTGAACACGGCTCAGTTCCACACCATTTAGAGTAAGTGTTATATTTCTTCGTTTCCTATACTCATATTTGGTTTTATCTGCATTTATAACTAAGCCTAACTTGTGGCAGGTTGTACCAAGTATGTTAAGAGCAGTTTGAATTTTGTTCCCGGAAGTGCCTTGTATAAGAATGTCATCAGCATATATAATCGTCGTGACCCCTGGAGGATACATCTCTGATGCTAATCTGTTCATTAATACATTGAATAAGGTGGGACTTAATACTCCCCCTTGTGGGGTACCTAACTGAAACCTCCGTTCCTTAGACATGCATCCCTGATAACACACCTGACCTTTTCTGCCTTGTAGATAATCCCCTATCCAGTGTAGCAATCTCCCTGTTATTCCCAGATTGGCTAATTCGTATAAGATTACTTCCCCATTGGCTTTATCAAATGCTCCTTGTAGATCAACAAAAACTCTACAATTGTCATCCATATTAGACAAACACTTTAAGATACAATCCGCAGTACTTTTGCCTTTGATAAAACCAAAGAGATTACTGGACATGTTATCACCTACAAGGTAGAGTAGCCTATTTAACAAAATCCTTTCCATCATTTTACAAAAGCAGGATATTAAGGAGACAGGGGCCGGATTCAGGAAGGTACTTACGAAGGTTTTTCCTCTTAGCTAAGAGCGAATTCCTTCTTAGCGCCTTCGTGGCGGCTAGGTCCGTATTCAAGTAGGTACCCTAAGTGGAAAAACCTTCGTAAGTTCATTCCGGGATTTAAGTGTGGTTTCGACCACTCGTAGCTTTACGTAAACTGGATATAAGTCATTTTTTCTCTACTACATAACACTGGGATCGATTTATGATATTGGAACATGACCAAAACATTATAGCTGGTGAATCTAGTGAAGAGGAATCCTTCGTGTTAGTTATATATGCATTCTCTGCTTGAAACTTGAAGTAAATATGCGTTTGATGATAGTAGAATTAGTTTTATAATAGCAAGATATTATACCAGTAGTTATTAAGTAAATAAACACTGGTGAACATGAAATATGAGAGAAGGTGATGAGCCCTGCCTGATGGGATCATTTACTATCACCAAATGCCCCTGTTCACCTAGTAGTAAGGGTGTACCTTAGCTATACATACCCATTTCTAATTTATTTAGTTTGGTTTTATTTTGAAATTAAATCTGGGTGAGACATAAAATAAAAATATGCTGCACAAATGATGTTAGGTAAGGAGAAGGGTAAAAATGTCACAAACTTTATTCATTGAATATTTAAAGCTATAATTATGACTATATACTGTAGATTATTAAAAAAGAGAGAGGGAAGTAGGGGTCCAAAACCTCTTCCTGTTATACAATTTGGGTGTGGAACAAGTAATTATCAAAAGAAGGCACCATGCCGGGAAGGCTATGTAGCAGTAAGGCAGTGAGGTGAGGCAGCTACTTATTTGAGAAATGCTTATTTTATTTACCTTATAAGCTGAGGCAACTTATTTTATTTGAGGAATACTCAGCTGATTCCTCTACATTTAGCATGGAACAAATTTGTGTCCAAGACCTCTTCCTGTTACTCAATTTGGCTGTGTGTAACCAAACTAGAAGTGCTCTACAAATCAAGGGACCCAGAATGTGGAATGACCTCACGAATCATGTCAAAGGCTGTACCTCTCTCAACCAGTTTAAGAGTTAAACCAAGTACTGCCTAATTAACTCCATGTAACCTAACTTACCTCCTAAATGTCAACCCATGTCTTGCTATTTTTTAAACAACGCTGTTCACCAACATGTGCAATTGCTGAGTTATGCTATGCTAACCCCCCTTTTTGTATTTTTTATTCCTTCTTTCAACACAATTTATACCTAATCCCGATTACTAAGTTTTAGTCTGTGTTTTTTCCCCCACACCTTGCCCGAAATGCTATGAGTATTAGTGGCTTTAGGTATTGTATGTACTAGCTCTGTCTATAAATCCAACATTATGTTTGTAAATCAACTGTATGTACTTTTCCTGAATAAAATGTATTTATTATTTATTTTTTAATCAGTAAGTATTAAAAGAAGGCACCAAGCTGGGAAGGCTATGTAGCACCATTGTGTGTAACAATAAACCAAATTTTTTTTAACAAATAATGCACCTGTATGGTAAAACAAATCCTGTCAGCTGTAAAAATATTGATGCAGTTATTTAAATGAAAAATATAATGAAAGAAATATTACTGGTTTATTTTTATCCTATCTTTTTGTACTGTACAGTATATCCAAGGAAGTGAAAAATTGAGACATAATACACAATTTAATGAATGATTAGCATGGATTAGCAGTTCAAAAGAAATATGACTTGTATTACATATCAACATGAGATCTTAATGATCCATGGTCAACATGATTTAATAAGGATAATACAGTACTGTATTTGTAATAATACAAACTATAATTTAAAATTTTTATTACTGATTTTTTTTATTAAGAAGATTAGGTATACACAGCAATGTGCTGCTACCCTATTCTATATGGAATATTACACAGTGTAGATAAAAAACTAGCTATAAGTTTATCTAATACTCCCATCTCACAGGATGGTTAGACATACTGTACATGGAATCAATTTAGAAAATACCAGCCTCAATACAAAAAACAAATCAACTCTGACTAAACAACTCTAAGCAATTTTCACAAGAGGTAAGCACTGAATCATGGAAACATTATATTATAATTACTCTTACCAGTTTCTACAAAACTCCTCTCAAACAATGTATTTTTAAACATGTTTAGGTATACACAGCAATGTGCTGCTTCCCTATTCTGTCTAAAGGACCACACAGTGTAGATCAAAAACCAGCTACAAGCTCACCTCACAGGATGGCCAGTCATACATGGAATTAGGAGAGAACAAAATACTTAATGCTGATCTATTAGCCTCCACTGGCAAAATCTGGGTGCAGCACAAGAATATCTTCCAATATTCCTGAGTGTATGAAGTAATTACAGAGCTCAAAATACCTCATACCATTTGGTATGAAGTCACTGATAACAGGACAATCACAGATATAGTGTTGGAGAGTATGTTCTCTCAAGTAGGACTGAAAACAGATGTTTTTTCCACCAAGAGGGCTATAAACCCATGGAACCGCCTACCCGCTGAAGCCGTAAATGCCAAATTCCAGCTAAAAAATATAATTAAGACAATTGGCGGGCCCTTCAACAAGCCGCCGGCTTTCTGTCCTCTTCGAGGTCACTAGATAGTTAGTGGCCCTTGGGTAAATTCAGTAAATATATACAATAATTGTCAGCGCATCTTCCGAGCAACAAGGACAGCTACACAGTATCTCTTAGAATTACGTAGGTAAACAACAAATGTAACATATTTGTTTACTACAATGTCGGTGCTGGCTGTAGAAGTTGAAAAAACATTGTTTTACTTCGAAATATACTAATTTTATAAGAAAATTCGACGTAAATAGGAGGCAGTAGAGCTGCGATAAGCCAGCGCTAAATCTTCAATATGAAGAATGTTGCTGCTCTCTGATTGGCCAAACGAAACACAGTAGTGACCTCTATCGGCACGCAGGTGAACCAACAATTTTTCTTCCTAAGTATACCTTATTGAATAGCACCTAAGCATCTTCTTAGGGCGCACTTAGGAACCTTCGTAGCAAACCCACTTACGAAGAAATACACAGAGCTTCCTGAATCTAGGTCCTGGTCTGTAGCCTCCGTTTGACTTAGGGATAGGAATGATGACAGCCTCTTTCCATTTTCTTGGTAACTTTCCCTCTCTATAACTCATATTAAACAAATCAAGTAAGGGACTAGGTTTCATACCGGCTAAATAATTAAGAATGTCATACGTTACTCCATCTTTCCCGGAGCAGTAGAGCTGCCACTTTTTATAGCATCCAGTAGCTCATCGTGAGTTATCTCAGTGCACGCTATAGATCTTGTATTTAAGGCACATAAAGTTACTCCATTTCTAATATTTTCCCATGACTCAATGGTGACTCTCGTGTCTGCAGGTAAGGACTCCATACCAGCAGCACTAGCCCATTTATCTACTAACTCATTAGCAACCTTCCCTGGATCTGAGTGAGCAATGAATTTGGTCTTACAACCCCTGACTTTATTTACTGCTCTCCATATGTCTTTAAGGTTCTTAGTATTACCAATGGACTGAGCAAAGTCTTGCCAGTATCTGTCCCGCGCCTCCTTCCTCACCTGACTGCATTCCCTAGCCACTTCCAACATTGTATTTTTATCTTCATCCCTCATTCCATTTTTTAACCATTCTTTATGTGCACTCCGTAGCATTCTCTCCCACCCCTTGATCATATCAGCACCTTATGTAAAGCCCGTCTGCATCCTCTAAAAGCACTGGCTTTTTCTGGTAAAGGTGTTGGGGTACCTATCTTACGGATGTTATACATAAGCACTGTTCGGTCCCTGATAGACTACGCAGCACCCGTTTTGTCTTACACAGGCCAAGGCAGAATTAAATAAATAGAGCTGATACAGAACGAGGCTATGAGGATTATTCTTGGATGTCAAAGAAATGCAATGATTGAAATAATGAGAATGGAATTAAATTTACAGAGTGTGTGTGATAGAGTCCGTGACATTAACACTAGAGTAGCTATTCATTTCATGCGGAGAAAAGGAGGGGATAAGCTGTTTGAGAGCGTTCAGACCTGCTTGAGTGACGTACACACTTCCAGGAAACTGAGGGAGACACGCTACACGAGGGGATTAGCTCATGACCTCAGGGAATACGATGTACTTGACTGCTGTAAACCCTCTCGACAGTGTAATATGTCTGCTCCCTGTTAAGTACAGAAAATAGACGTCGAAATTGTACCCCTCAAGGTGAAAAAGATTCATCATGAACCGGGACAATTACGGTGTATGTATGGAAGCATGATATCCCGGTTACCAAGAGGCAACAGTTTACATGTATATTGCGACGGGTCGGTGGCGGAGGATGGCAGGGCCGGGTGTGGTGTCCTAATAAGGGAATATACGGAGTTTGGGACTGTGGACAGGATAATTGAACTCCGGCTTAGTAATTATATATCATCCACACAAGCTGAACTGCAGGCCATTCTGGCGTGTTTGGAGGAAGTACGTCATGACGACAAAAATGTTTTTGTATTTGTCGATAGCCGAGGAGCACTGGAGTCCTTAAACAGTCGAAACCCAGTCTTCATGTCTATAGTTGAGGATTGTAAGAGAAGAATAACCGAGATACAGCTGAAAGGTCATAGTGTGAAATTCATGTGGATTCCATCTCATGTTGGAATAGTGCTCAACGAGGTGGCGGATGACTTTGCCAAACGTGCCACATCAAAATCACAAGTTGACATTGAATGTGAATTCACAATGAGACAAATAAGAAGCAAAATCAGAAATATTCAGGCACAGGCAGGAGTGGAGAGGAGAGGGATAATGTATGAGAGAAGTCTAACCATGCAACACTACATGTATGTGAGTCAAAACACCCATTTCACTTATGGTAAAAGGAGAAATGCTTGGAGTGACTCTATGTACATGCGGCTCAGGCTTGAGTACAAATATTACTGGGAATATGGGATAGGTGTTCATGATAATGACACGAAGTGTAAACTATGTGGCATGTTAAGGTCTCACACCCTTGCCCATTATGTTCTTGATTGTCCGTTGATTAATGTATATAGAAGCACTGAGATAAGGACTGTTCCTCAGCAAATAGCCTGGATGTGTCACAAAGGAAAGGTTGATGATATTCTTGAGAGATATAAGAATTTTGCACCAAGACTGAAATATTTTGTTGAATTATCTGCATGTCTCTTGCAAATTGTCTATACAGTATACCTAGGTCATAAAAGTATTTGTGTGTACGTCTGATACCATACTACTTGTGAAGGAGGAAATGTACATGTTTATCTCTCAGAATGTTTGGTAACAGGTTTATTGTTTGTGATGTGTGTCTATGTATGTACTAACACGTTGTACTGAACGGGGTGAGAATAGCTTGAGCTACCTCATCCCTTTGTGTGTATTTTACCTCAATAAACTTATTTCAATTTCAATTTCAATTTCACTTGTCAGATGGCGGGCAACACCTCGCACCTCTGGCAACACGATCAGCTGACTGGGTCCAACTGTCAAATCGGCGGGACACACCTCACGCTTTTGGCAACACGATCAGCTAGGCGATTCAAAGTTCGTTTCTGGCTTCTTGAAAACCAGACACTACTTTCAGGTACACTAACGTCACCACATCTACACATTTATGTTCCACCACCAACTCGTGCCTACATGAGCTCCTTGGCTCCTAGCCTAACACTATCACAAAAAATAAATGATAACAAGAAATGTTCACGATATACAGAATATCCTAGCTCGCCTAGATCAAAGGGGTAAAGGAAGGTATATGACTATCTACCTTACATCATTCCATTACGAAGTCGACTCGTCCTCTGGCGAGGGATGATGAGGTTCCTTGTCCTGGCTTCTGGTCTTCCGTTGATCAGTTCCCACACACACAAGTTCCTCAGTCGTCCTTGTACACCCGGCAGGTACGGTCCTCCTCCTCCTCTTCCTCGGGGTACTGGAATCAGGTACCTGCGCCATCGTCCTCCTCCTCCTCTCACTGGCACTGTAGATCCAATTTGCAGTCCATTACAGCTTCCCCTTGCCTCACTTCCAGTAGATTCGGCCCGGCCATCGCTACTCACTTGATATGTAGAACGTGGCCCGCTGGGCGTCCCAGACGTCTCCAGCCCAACGTTCGTACCTGCTATAGACTCTTGATAATAGAGCTCTTGACTCTCTAGCCCGTCCAATCCTTGCCTCTTGGGACTCCACGGGATGTCTGTAGTATCAAGGCGATGCTTAAATCCACTGGTAGAGGCTCTCTGGCCTCTACATCTGGAGCTCACTGGATCGCGTCCTCACTCTGACGGTCAGTGACGTACTCTCCCGCCCAGGTGCCAGCCGCCCCTGGGAGCCCTCCGCCTCGCGACGTCACACCGCCCGAGGGTCCTCGTCATTGGTCACTTCCGGCATGTGACCTTACTTGGCCAATTAAGTGCCGGAAGGTGTTGCAATGCTTTGGGGGAAATAGAATGGCTCGGCGCCATCTTGTGCCTCAAAAGGGTGGCCCCTTGCATAATCAAACTTAATGGCAATTTTACAGCCAACCTGATAACGCTCCACACTCTCATACATATGAAAATGTTCCCTGGATACCAGCGAATGCTCAGGTTATGGAGATATGACTCTTTAAGCTGGGTTAGGATAAATATAGGGGTGGGACACAGTCACAATGGTCAACCAATTGAATGGGTGGACACTTATCAGTATCTAGGATTTATCTAGTCAGCCTGCAGAAAACCAGTGGTAGAAATTGATATGGGTGTTTCATTAGCAGTGACAAAGAGAATACTTAAACAAATATCTAATGAAAATCTCACCGACCTAACAAATTCTCAAAGACCTGAAAGTTGTAGCATTAAATATTATGATAGATATCGTGAGGAGACATTCACATATGGGACTAATAGAACAAGAACCCGGCAATGTGATGTTATAGTGGCCAGAATACGCCTGCGATATAGACGTATCTGGCAGCTTTCTCAAAACCCAAATGTCGAGTACACAATGTGTCAACTTTGTGAAAGAGAAAACATGCACTCTCTTGAACATTATATTGTAGAGTGTCCAATACTGACTGACTTTCGCCCTCCTGGGCTAAGGTATGCTGAACTCTGTAGTTACTATATGAGTACTGGAACACTTGATGATATATTGGACTTGTATCCAAAATTGACCATGTAATATATCAATCATACAATGTATATATATGATGTAACTATATAACCTGAGCTTGTAAAAGCACCTTCATCACCTTCAGTGATTAAGTGCTTAATTGCACACTAGTTTCTTTATCAGCTACCTCACCCTGTCAGGGTAAATGAGACAAATGTATGTGAATGCATGTGTGTGTGTATATATGTATGTGTATGTGTGTGTGTGTATGTATATGTATGGGTATAAAGCATATATGGAAGCTGATCAGAATTACATTTCACCTTTGTGAATGTACATTAATGACACTATGTAAAAGACACATCTAATACTTTATGTAGGGCATACGTAAATCTGTGTATCTATGTATTTACGTATGTAGGTTTGCTTAGCATTTTAAAAGCACCGAATCACCTTCTGTGGTTGAGTGTTCAATAAACCCTTGAACTGTATGTTTAACACTTCTCTAACCCTGTCCATGGAGGACAGAAGAAAATGTATATATGCTGCTTAGCATTGTAAATGTGTGGCCACGTCTGTGGTAGAAAATAATAAAAAAAAAAAAATAAAAAAATAAAAAAAGTATCTAGGATTAATCCTGAAGAAGGATTAATCACATCACTGAAGAAGGCCTTCCATCTCTTCCCGGTATAAGAAACCAGTCTGAGAGTGGGGCTGACTTTCTAAAGTGAAGCGCGGCGAGCTTGTGATCCTGACCTTGTGATCGGTGATCTTGTGATAAGTTTTTTCTGTTTTCCTTGTGATCAAATACATATTTCCAAGTTCCAAAGATTCTAGAGCAGGTAAGCAGGGGTTGAGGCCTGTGCAGAGGGGGGGCAGAAATCTTGAGCGTGGAACTGGAGACGAGTCGAAGGGGGGATATAAAGATCGGTGGCCCATCCACCGTGGATATGACTTGCAGCTGACGCTGTGGGTTGGTGGTAGGGGTGGAATTCTCGTAGATGCTCTCTGACACAGGACTGGGCTCGCAAGCAGCTGACAGTTAGTGGTAGTTGAATGCTTCTGTCTTCTTTCTTTATGAAGTTATGAAGTTATCTTATTCTCAATCTTCTCCGATTTCTATCTTCTTCTTCTTGTTTTCGTAGTTTTCTTCATATATTTCTCGGTGCTGTCTTTCTTTATCTTCTTGTGCATAAAAAAGTAGTTTGGTTCGAACGTGTCGACCTGGGTGGAGCTCGAAGCACTTTGTATCAATGAGGTGTACGTTGAGAATATCAATATCGTAGCATTTGAAGATATCCTTTGCAGAGATGGGTATTTCCACCATATTGGTGCCTCTAGAACTCTCTTGTCTGCGTTCCAGAGAATTCACACTGTGGTAATTATTTATTATATCTTGAAGGCCAGCAATTCTACTACTCGAATACAGTGCTTGGAATTCCTCCAAAGTAGGGATGGGAATCCAACTCGCGATTCATCGTCACCATCACCAGTAGGAATGTCTGTAGTAGGTGTAGTAGTGACAGTCTCTGTAGGATCTTCCACCGCCGATAGATGCAGGGGCTCCGTGGCCTCTGAAGTAGAAGGTGCTGGTTGGAAAGTTGATTCAGCTGAAGGTGCGCTCTCCGTCAAGGAAGTGTCAGTGGAGAGGTACTGATAGCTCGTTGGTTGAGTGGTCAGCTGTGGAAGCTGAGGTCAGGAGATCTGCAAGTGCCCCAGCGTTCACAGTGATGTCAAGGTCAGGTGGTGTTGAGTTACCTGGAGTAGAGTTGGTGAAGACTTCCTTTCCCTGGTAGAGTAAAGGGTTGCAGTCGGTTTGCTGTGAAGAGTACGTTAAGAATTCTCACGAATTCCTTGTAGATGGAGCCAGCAATTTTATTTGCCACGAATGTCAACGCATAGACATGTTCAGAAGTATGAACCTGCAACAGCCATGGCGAAGACTGGGTCGACGCTTGATTAAAGGGAGGTAGTGGCGAAGGATGGGTCGATGATTGGTTGGCTGGCTGGCAGCCGGACTGCGAGCTGTGCCCTCAATGGTTGGGATGCTGGTCGGCGACTTCTCCTTCTCCCGGAAGCTTGGGGAAAATGGCTGCTTGCATGTTGAAAGATGATGGAGCACGACGAGTTATGGAGGCCTGTCTAGCTTCTTAATTTCATCTAGATCTTCTTAATTTCATCGTGGCGCACAGGACACAGATGAGATAGGACTATACGGTCACCTCCACACACTACACAGCGGGTGAAATCGGCGTGACACTGTTTATCGTGGAGGTCCTGGGAACAAACATTGCACTTGTACACACTTTGAGGGCACTTCCTAGTCACGTGAAAATACTTGTAGCACTGGCTTATCTCATAATACCGTTCCATGTGTACTGAAGCAAGTGGTGTGTTGACGTCGAAGCACTTAAATCCTGTGGTGGTGGCCAGGTCCGCTGCAGCAGCTGTAGTGAAGGTGGCTTTCAAGGTGGAGTGTCTGTCGTTGCTGTTGAAGATGATCTTTGCTCAAACAGCTGTCATGTTGATGTTTTCCGAGTTGATGCTGACCAGGATGTCGTCCACCTCGTGCTCGGTGATCCCATGAGCTGACTTTCCTGGCGAAGATGGTCCGTTCAGCTTGAAAGTGTCTTGACTGGATGAGATAAATGTCTTCCTCATAGAGAGCAGACGTGGCGGCAGGTGTGAACAAGCGTTCAAGGTCGTCTTCAGTGGAGTAAAGAGTTCCATAAGACTCCTCACGATATTTATCTTAATGTTTAATGCTACAACGTTCAGATCTTTTTGAATTTGTTAAGTCAATGAAATTTTCATTATATATTTGTTTAAGTATTCTCTTTGTCACTGTTAATGAAACACCTATATCAATTACTACCACAGGTCTACATGTTGTCTTTGCAAGCATATCAACAGTGTCATGCCTCGAGATGCCAACATGTGATGGTATCCACAGGAATTTAATTTCAAATACGTTTTCTTTTGCAGCTAAAACATTCATTCGTATATCGCTGACTATTTTCTGGATGTCACTAAGTGCGTTCAAAGTCAGGAGTGCACTCTGCGAGTCACAATATACAAGTCCACTGCCTTTGTCTTTTAAAAATTCAGTTGCAAAGTATATGCTTCCAAGTTGGGTATGAGTTGTACTTGCCCAATTATTGACACGCTTCATTGTTGTATGTACGAGAGAAGGGTGTGTAAATATAGTAAATATATTACATGCACATCCGGTCCACCTTCTTCAGAACCGTCGGTATAGCACTGATACACATCGTTACCCATGACCTGGGTAGTCTCAGTGATGTTTTACATTGTTAACTGTTTTAGTAATATTGGATGTACACTAACTTTCTTGGGTGCAATTACAAAATTACAAAATTACTGGATAAATTCCAGTTATCCCATGGATTAATTGGTTGATTAATCATTAATTGAGTTGGATACATATTCAATATTTTGATGGAGTTGGCTACATTGTAAAACCAAAATGCATAATCACTGTGTGATGAGTAATTTAACAAGGTGGATGCTGATGTGATGAACATCTCAACAAGGTGGGTGCTGGTGTGATGAACATCTCAACATGGTGGGTGCTGGTGTGATGAACATCTCAACATGGTGGGTGCTGGTGTGATGAACGTATCAACAAGGTGGGTGCTGGTGTGATGAACATCTCAACAAGGTGGGTGCTGGTGTGATGAACATCTCAACATGGTGGGTGCTGGTGTGATGAACATCTCAACAAGGTGGGTGCTGGTGTGATGAACATCTCAACATGGTGGGTGCTGATGTGATGAACGTATCAACATGGTGGGTGCTGGTGTGATGAACATCTCAACATGGTGGGTGCTGGTGTGATGAACATCTCAACATGGTGGGTGCTGGTGTGATGAACATCTCAACAAGGTGGGTGCTGGTGTGATGAACATCTCAACAAGGTGGGTGCTGGTGTGATGAACATCTCAACAAGGTGGGTGCTGGTGTGATGAACGTATCAACATGGTGGGTGCTGGTGTGATGAACATCTCAACATGGTGGGTGCTGGTGTGATGAACATCTCAACATGGTGGGTGCTGGTGTGATGAACATCTCAACAAGGTGGGTGCTGGTGTGATGAACATCTCAACAAGGTGGGTGCTGGTGTGATGAACATCTCAACAAGGTGGGTGCTGGTGTGATGAACATCTCAACAAGGTGGGTGCTGGTGTGATGAACATCTCAACATGGTGGGTGCTGGTGTGATGAACATCTCAACAAGGTGGGTGCTGGTGTGATGAACATCTCAACATGGTGGGTGCTGATGTGATGAACGTATCAACAAGGTGGGTGCTGGTGTGATGAACATCTCAACATGGTGGGTGCTGGTGTGATGAACATCTCAACATGGTGGGTGCTGGTGTGATGAACATCTCAACAAGGTGGGTGCTGGTGTGATGAACATCTCAACATGGTGGGTGCTGGTGTGATGAACATCTCAACAAGGTGGGTGCTGGTGTGATGAACATCTCAACATGGTGGGTGCTGATGTGATGAACGTATCAACATGGTGGGTGCTGGTGTGATGAACATCTCAACAAGGTGGGTGCTGGTGTGATGAACATCTCAACATGGTGGGTGCTGGTGTGATGAACGTATCAACAAGGTGGGTGCTGGTGTGATGAACGTATCAACAAGGTGGGTGCTGGTGTGATGAACGTATCAACATGGTGGGTGCTGGTGTGATAAACGTATCAACATGGTGGGTGCTGGTGTGATGAACGTATCAACATGGTGGGTGCTGGTGTGATGAACGTATCAACAAGGTGGGTGCTGGTGTGATGAACGTATCAACATGGTGGGTGCTGGTGTGATGAACGTATCAACATGGTGGGTGCTGGTGTGATGAACGTATCAACATGGTGGGTGCTGGTGTGATGAACGTATCAACAAGGTGGGTGCTGGTGTGATAAACGTATCAACATGGTGGGTGCTGGTGTGATAAACGTATCAACAAGGTGGGTGCTGGTGTGATGAACGTATCAACAAGGTGGGTGCTGGTGTGATGAACGTATCAACATGGTGGGTGCTGGTGTGATAAATGTATCAACATGGTGGGTGCTGGTGTGATGAACGTATCAACATGGTGGGTGCTGGTGTGATAAACGTATCAACATGGTGGGTGCTGGTGTGATAAACGTATCAACATGGTGGGTGCTGGTGTGATGAACGTATCAACATGGTGGGTGCTGGTGTGATGAACGTATCAACATGGTGGGTGCTGGTGTGATGAACGTATCAACATGGTGGGTGCTGGTGTGATGAACGTATCAACAAGGTGGGTGCTGGTGTGATGAACGTATCAACATGGTGGGTGCTGGTGTGATGAACGTATCAACAAGGTGGGTGCTGGTGTGATAAACGTATCAACATGGTGGGTGCTGGTGTGATGAACGTATCAACAAGGTGGGTGCTGGTGTGATAAATGTATCAACATGGTGGGTGCTGGTGTGATGAGAAGCAAGTAAATATCAACAGAAGGCACCAAGCCGAGAAGGCTATGTAGCACCATCAAATGTGCAGGATAATCAGAGGGCGCTAAATATCACCAAGGACGCCAATACGAGAAAAAAAACGCACAAGGCAAACGATATGAAAAGTATCCGATTCACCAAGAATTTTATCGAGGGACAAGTGATCGCGAGGGAGGGGTCGGAGAGCAAGACAAAATAAAGACAAGCAAATAATAAGTCAGTGTTATAAATCGAGTAACTGGAAACTGGTGGCATCATCCTGGGACAACAGAGGGTCAGCTATACCGCACCGGACCATCTTCGCTACCCTACGCTAAGTACCTGCCATAAAGTTTGAACAAAATAACATATATAACATTACAAATATACGGTATAAATATAACATTATAAATATATACATATAATTTTATAGAGTAAAATTACTGAAATCAACAAGTGATCCATACAGTGAAACACAAATACAATACAATACATCAGACAATGGAGAGGTGTGGCGAGTGTTTGGAAGTATTGGGAAGACGTACTGTAGGCGTCAAGTGTTGCATCTGTAACATAAGATTTCTCCTGGGCTGTGCAGAATTATCTCCAGGATGCACAAACAGGCAAGGAATTTACTGGGTTTGCAAAGATGACAGATTAATATGGGAGGACATAACTAAACTGATGAAAAACATTCTCGAGTCACAGAGATTATCATTCACAGACAAGCTACCAGTGATATATGCGGACTGGGAAAAGACAACATTGGATAACGACCAAAACTCAGGAACAGATAGTTTAGAGAACCGCAGCAGTAGTGTGGAGGAAGAGGGTATTGTGGTACAAAATAACAGCAATATTGCAGCCAGGTAATATAAACGATGAGAGCAACAGTGAGACACAGTGCATAAATGAAGGAATTGGGACGAAAGACGGAGATGGCTCCAATAAAGAGGTAGGCATGACAAGCACAGATATAAATACCTTGAAAAACGCAAAAACTGAAAATATTTGCAAATTCTGCGCTCAAGGAATATGCAGATATGGAAAATTAGGAGCAAAATGTAATTTTCTGCATCCTCGAAAATGCAGGAACATGTTGGCGAGGGGTACATGCCGTTTTGGAACAGGGTGTAGATACTTCCACCCTAAATTATGTCAATTTTCAATTAGGGATTAAAAAATGCTACAATCTTCAGAGTCCGGAATTCTACGTGAGAGGTACACAGCGTTATAGACGGGAAGATCAATATGACACTACTGGAATTTTTTTAGAGGAAGGCAGAAACAGAGTAGAAAATATAAGAGAGGAACAGTCAGATGGAACCACTACAGGATTACAGAGGGGAACGGAGATACCCACAAGACTGGAATACAAATTATCAACAAGCACACAGGTACTACACCACACAACACCCGTCCTACTACCAAAACTGGACAAATCACTTCCAAAACAACATACCCTGGACCGGGGTAGAGTGGGGGGGGGGGAGAACTACCAAAGCCCACCAGAAGTGACACGCAATGTGGGAAATCATTCATACTTGCAAACATACAAGGCCTGAAATCAAAATCAAGAAATAAAGTTAAGTTCATAAATGGCCTCCTAATAGAATTGAACTCAATATTTGGTACATTTACAGAAACTCACCCAAAAGACCACATGGATAGTGAAATCTGGATTCCGAATTATAATCTGTATAGATATGACAAGAGTAATTAGGTCAAGTGGAGGAGTAGGTCTGTATATTAAAGAGGAGCTGGCATGCACAGAGCTCCTGAACTCGTCCAATGAGGTGATAGAGGTACTCGGAATCAAGGTAGAAAATATTTATCTACTTATTATTTTAATATACAAACCGCCAGATGCAACAGTTGAGGAATTCACTGAACAGATCCACAAAATAGAGAATATCCTTGATAACCTAGCAAACCCAGCACCAGATATTATCTTCCTTGGAGACTTCAATCTACCCAGTTTAAAATGGAGAATAGTAAACAATAACGTTATAGCAGGAAATCAATCTGGAAATAACCAACGACATGTCAGAGAACTACTGAGATTCTGTGACAAATTCTCGCTAAGTCAGCAAATTACAGAACTAGGAACGAAATCACGCTGGACCTGATATTCACGAACAATGAGGAGCTAATCAGAGACATTACTGTCTCAGACACTAGGTACTCGGACCACAAGCTAATTGAAGTGCAAACTAACATTAATAACAGTAGTAGGCCCAAGAGAAACAAGCGAGAAGGGTTATTCAATAAATTAAATTTTAATAATAAAAGGATAGACTGGGAGAAAATAAACAGGGAACTTACATACATTCAATGGCAAAATATTCTAAGAAATAACAATCCTTCACAAGAAATAGAAAAACTGACTTCTGAAGCATATGAAGTCTGTCTGAAACATGTTCCTTTGAGGAAAGCCAGAAAGAGGTCAAATGTACAAAGATAACGCAGACGACATTACAAAAGAAGGAAGAAATTTAGGGAAATGCTTAAGCAGACACGACTCTCCATACAAAGAAGAAATAATTTAAACAGGGAAATTGAACAAATCGAACAGAGACTGAAGCATTCCTATCAGACTGAAGAAAGGCAACTAGAACAGAAAGCAATTCAAGAAATAATGAAAATCCCAAAATATTTCTTCACATATGCTAAATCAAAAGCGAAAACCACTACCATTATTGGACCTATTCGTATTAGTGAAGGTTCATACACTGAGGATGACAAAGAAATTAGTGAAATCCAAAAAAAGCAGTATGAGGACATGTTTAGCACTCCGATACACAGCATGAAAGTGGAAGATTCGGACAATTTCTTTATGAGTGATATCCAAACACCAGTAAATATAACTGATATCAACACGAGCGTAGCATATTTTGAAAGAGAAATTGACAATATGCCCATGCACTCAGCCCCGGGTCGACTCATGGAATTCAATATTTATAAAGAAATGCAAAGTGCCAGTAGCACAGGCACTCAGTATAGTGTGGAGGAAGAGCTTGGACACGGGGGAGATACCAGATGCGCCGAAAGCAGCAGACATAGCCCCTCTTCACAAGGGAGGTAGCAAAGCATTGGCAAAGAATTATAGACCAGTTGCACTAACGTCCCACATAATAAAAGTATTTGAGAGAGTGATCAGGAGTCAGGTCACTAGATTCGTGGAAACCAATGACCTCCACAATCCAGGCCAACATGGATTTAGAGCAGGAAGATCATGCCTCTCACAGCTACTTGACCATTATGACAAAATCACTGAGGCATTAGAAGTAAAACAGAATGCAGATGTATACACAGATTTTGCAAAGGCATTCGACAAATGTGACCATGGAGTGATTGCACACAAAATGAGGTCAATGGGTATAACTGGTAAAGAAGGACGCTGGATACTCAATTTCCTGTCGAACAGAACACAAAGAGTAACAGTCAATCAAGTAAAATCGAGTCCGAGCGCAGTTTAAAGCTCTGTACCTCAAGGTACAGTCCTTGCACCACTGCTGTCCCTTATTCTCATATCAGATATAGTCAAAAATACAAGTCACAGCTTCGTGTCATCCTTTACAAACAGGCATTATCAAAGTTTTCGATTGGGCAGCAGAAAATAACATGATGTTTAACGGTGATAAATTCCAGGTACTCAGATACGGCAAAAATGAGGATCTGAAACATAATACAGGGTACAAAACACAATCGAATCTGCCCATAGTAGGAAAATAGCATGTCAAGGATTTGGGAATAATGATGCCCGACGACCTAAAGCTTAGGGAGCATAACCAAGCAAGTATTGCGTCAGCCAGAAAAATGATATGATGGATTACGAGAACCTGCAAGTCCAGAGATCCCATCACAATGGTTGTACTCTTCAAATCACTTGTGTTGTCCCGGCTTGAGTACTGCTCAGTACTCACTTTCCCCTTCAGAGCAGGAGAGATTGCTGAAATAGAGGGAATACAGAGAACATATACAGCACGCATAGAAGAGATAAAGCACCTAAATTATTGGGATCGTCTCAAAGCTCTCCAAATGTTCTCACTGGAAAGGAGACGAGAGAAATGCCAAATAATATACACATGGAAAATACTGGAGGGACAGGTCCCAACTCTGCACAGTAAAATAACAACGTACTGGAGTGAACGATATGGAAGAAAATGCAGAATAGAACCAGTGAAGTGCAGAGGTGCCATAGGCACAATCAGAGAACACTGTATAAACATAAGAGATCCACGGTTGTTCAACCTCCTACCAGTGAGCATAAGAAATATTGCCGGTACAACCGTAGACATCTTCAAGAGAAAACTAGATTGTTTTCTTCAAGGAGTGCCAGGCCAACCGGGCTGTGATGGGTATGTGGGCCTGCCGGCCGCTCCAAGCAACAGCCTGGTGAACCAAACTCTCACAAGTCAAGCCTGGCCTCGGGCCGGGCTTGGGGAGTAGAACTCCTAGAACCCCATCAAGCAGGTATCAAGACATACGCTCGTCCTGGAAGTCAGGACATTCAACAAAGATATGCACGACCATAAGAGGGACAATGCAGTTTGGGCAATAAGGAGCAGGGTGGTGCTCCATTAAGTGACCGTGAGTTAAGCGTGTATGGCCAATACACAATCTTGCCAGAGCCGTTTCCCACCGCCGGTTACGGTGGTAGGAAGAAGGCCATGGGAGACACACTACTCTAACGAGTACGCAGTTTGTTTATAGCAACAAATGACCAACATCTCTGCCAATGGGCAAGAATGGAGAAATGAATAACGGGTAAAAGTCGGAATAAGGAAAACCTTTACGAGAGATGAGAAGAGCGGATAGCTTCCTTAGCAGCAGCATCCGCAAGCGATGCTGCTGCTTGTTAAAGAGACACCAAGATGGCTGGGAACTCAGCAAAACTCTACCGATTTAAATTTACTGGATAAGAAACAGCCAATGTTGAATCTCGACCACCCGATGGACTGGATTAAAAGACTCCAGAACAATGAGTCGAGAGTCTACGAACTACGAGAGTCGACTACAACCACATGGAGGAATGACAACGAGAAGGCAGTAGACGAAGAGCAGAGAGAATAGCATAAAGTTCTTCCGTGAAGATGCTAGTCTCCGGAGGCAGGCAACACATATAGGCGTGGGTCAGGAAAAACAACAAGTCTGCAAACTTAAACCCATCGTTGAAGACGGAAATGGAGCGGGAGTGGGTGTGATGAGAAGTTCAACAAGGTGGGTGCTGGAGTGATGAAGATCTCAGCAAGGTGGGTTCTGGTGTGATGAATAGTTTAACAATGTGGGTGCTGGTGTGATGAATAGTTTAACAAGGTGGGTGCTGGTGTGATGAAGATCTCAGCAAGGTGGGTGCTGGTATGATGAATAGTTTAACAAGGTGGGTGCTGGTGTGATGAACATCTCAACAAGGTGTGTGACGGTGTGATGAATAGCACAGCAAAGTGGATTGTGGTGTGATGAACACCAAACATCTCATCAAGGCGGGTGGTGGTGCGATGAATAACTCAACTTAGTGGGTAGTGGTGTGAATAGCTCAACAATGTGGGTGGTGATGATTAGCTCAATACCGTGGTTGGAGATGAATAACTCAACAAGATGGGCAGTGGTGTGATGAATAGCTGAACTAGGTAGGTTGTGGAATGATTATGTCATGATGGGTGGTGGGGGTGATGAATACCTCAACAAGGTGGGGTAGTGGTCATTAATACCTCAACAAGGTGGGGTAGTGATCATAAATACCTCAACAAGGTGGGGTAGTGGTCATAAATACCTCAACAAGGTGGGGTAGTGGTCATTAATACCTCAACAAGGTGGGTAGTGATCATAAATACCTCAACAAGGTGGGGTAGTGATCATAAATACCTCAACAAGGTGGGGTAGTGATCATAAATACCTCAACAAGGTGGGTAGTGGTCATAAATACCTCAACAAGGTGGGTAGTGGTCATAAATAACTCAACAAGGTGGGTAGTGGTCATAAATACCTCAACAAGGTGGGTAGTGATCATAAATACCTCAACAAGGTGGGTAGTGATCATAAATACCTCAACAAGGTGGGGTAGTGATCATAAATACCTCAACAAGGTGGGGTAGTGGTCATTAATACCTCAACAAGGTGGGTAGTGATCATAAATACCTCAACAAGGTGGGGTAGTGGTCATAAATACCTCAACAAGGTGGGGTAGTGGTCATAAATACCTCAACAAGGTGGGTAGTGATCATAAATACCTCAACAAGGTGGGGTAGTGGTCATTAATACCTCAACAAGGTGGGTAGTGATCATAAATACCTCAACAAGGTGGGGTAGTGGTCATAAATACCTCAACAAGGTGGGTAGTGATCATAAATACCTCAACAAGGTGGGGTAGTGGTCATAAATACCTCAACAAGGTGGGGTAGTGATCATAAATACCTCAACAAGGTGGGGTAGTGGTCATAAATACCTCAACAAGGTGGGTAGTGGTCATAAATAAATACCTCAACAAGGTGGGTAGTGGTCATAAATACCTCAACAAGGTGGGTAGTGATCATAAATACCTCAACAAGGTGGGGTAGTGGTCATAAATACCTCAACAAGGTGGGGTAGTGATCATAAATACCTCAACAAGGTGGGGTAGTGGTCATAAATACCTCAACAAGGTGGGGTAGTGATCATAAATACCTCAACAAAGTGGGTAGTGGTCATAAATACCTCAACAAGGTGGGTAGTGGTCATAAATACCTCAACAAGGTGGGTAGTGGTCATAAATACCTCAACAAGGTGGGTAGTGGTCATAAATACCTCAACAAGGTGGGTAGTGATCATAAATACCTCAACAAGGTGGGTAGTGGTCATAAATACCTCAACAAGGTGGGTAGTGGTCATAAATACCTCAACAAGGTGGGTAGTGGTCATAAATACCTCAACAAGGTGGGGTAGTGGTCATAAATACCTCAACAAGGTGGGTAGTGATCATAAATACCTCAACAAGGTGGGTAGTGGTCATAAATACCTCAACAAGGTGGGGTAGTGGTCATAAATACCTCAACAAGGTGGGGTAGTGATCATAAATACCTCAACAAGGTGGGTAGTGGTCATAAATACCTCAACAAGGTGGGTAGTGGTCATAAATACCTCAACAAGGTGGGGTAGTGGTCATAAATACCTCAACAAGGTGGGTAGTGGTCATAAATACCTCAACAAGGTGGGGTAGTGGTCATTAATACCTCAACAAGGTGGGGTAGTGGTCATAAATACCTCAACAAGGTGGGGTAGTGGTCATAAATACCTCAACAAGGTGGGTGATGTAATGAACAGCTCAACAAGGTAATAAAACTAAGGTATTAATCAACGACAATTGTTTTTATTATACCGAGGACAAACTTTCACATTAGTGACAAACACTTCAGGTAGGTAAATTTCCCTTGCAATAGACATAATTAAATGGGACTAAGAAGTTTGATTTTTAACAACATGACCAAATATTAAAGCAGAACATGGGAAGAGATATTTTGTATAATTATATGTTGAAGGTTGCAATATTGTAAGAGACACTTGTGGTCTTACACAAGTGCACAAGTGCAATTACACAAGTGGATGAGGAACATTTTGTATAATACTGTGATGAAGGCTACAATATTGGTGGGAGACACTTGTGGTCTTATTACACAAGTGGGTGAAAATACCAGCAACCACATTGTTTATATATCAAATTATTATTAGCTCTGAAAACAATACAACATATTCCAACAGAGTTTTTGATGCAAATAATTAAAACTAAACTAATGAACAGGATTTATTGCATACGTATCCATTAAAAAATAATCCTTTACAGCAAATTATACTAAATATATTACTTGCTTGAGGAATTTAAGTTTAACAATACTGCAAATAAATTTTCTTCCGAAAAGGTTGAACATAAGACATAAACAAATATTTTTGAATGAGAGATTGTGCAATGCCGCATTTGTTTACAAATAACATATCAATCATTTTAATATTTATAGTCATTGATAATTTACAAGTTGGCTTCTTCAGTTTAATCCTTTCCTGATAAACATATATTTATAATTATTGCACTTAAGTGGTTTTGTAAATATTCCATTGAGAAAAATAAATCCTCATTCTTTGAAGGTTGATAAATCTATACTTTCATCTGACAAAAAAACTAAGGTAAGAAACTTTTATCTTTCATAAACTTGCTTCTAGCTAACAGGTGCTTTTCCATTTTTCTGAAACCGTCTTTCCTGGTAAGTTCTTCCTTCGTTCTCGTCAAACTCTTCAACCTAAGCAATCTTGAGCAACACCTTCTCCAATGTTAAGCGAACAGCACACCTGAAAAATACACAAGTCAGGCTACATTTCATAACATATACACGATAATTAAAGGATAAAAATAAGAAATTATCAACAGAAGGCACCAAGCTGGGAAGGCTATGTAGCACCATCAAATGTGCAGAATAATCAGAGGGCGCTAAATATCACCAAGGATGCCAATACGAGAACAGAAACGCATAAGGCAAACTATATCAAAAGAATCCGATTCACCAAGAATTCTATCGAGGGACAAATGACAAAATTTGAAATGACAAATTTCCCGACGAGGGACGGTCGGGAAACAAGACACATGTTTGTCTTGAAAGTCAGGACATTCAACAAGGATATGCAAGACCATAAGAGGGACAATGCAGTTTGGACAATAAGGAGCAGGGCAGTGCTCCATTAAGTGCCCATGAGTTAAGTGAGTATTGACAATACGCAATCTTGTCAGATCCGTTTTCACCACCGGTTACAGTGGTAGAAGGAAGACCATGGGGACATGCTACTCTTAAGAGCGCTCAGTTTGTTACCAGTAATAGAAGACCAACAACCCTGCCAACGGGTAAAGATGGAGGAATGAATAACTGAGTAAAAGTCAGAATAAGAATTACCTTTATGGGAGATAGGACAAGTGCGGAGAGCTTCCTTAGCGGCAGCGTCCGCATGTTCATTTAGGGACACACCAATATGGCTGGGAACCCAGCAAAACTCTACTTTCTTAAATCTACTGGAGATAAGAAACAGCCAATGCTAAATTTCGACTAACACCGGAAGGACTGGATTAAAGGACTCCAGAGCCACGAGGGCACTGCGAATCAACTACAACAACAAAGGAGGATTGACAGCAAGAAAGCAGTTGACGAAGAGCATGGAGAATAGCATAAAGTTCTCCTATGAAGATGCTAGTCTCCGGAGGCAGGAGACACATATAGGTGTGGTCAGGTAAACAATAGAGTAAGCAATTATCAAAAGAAGGCACCAAACCAGGAAGGCTATGTAGCACCATCAAATGTGCGGGATAATCAGAGGGCGCTAAATATCACTAAGAATGCCAATACGAGAACAGAAACGCATAAGGGGAACGATATCAAAAGAATCCGAGTCGCCAAGAATTCTATTGAGGGACAAGCAATCGCGGGGGAAGCAATCGCGGGGGATGGTCGGAAAACAAGACACACGCTTGTAATGGAAGTCAGGACATTCAACAAGGATATACACGACTATAAGAGGGACAATGCAATTTGGACAATAAGGAGCAGGACGGCGCTCCATTAAGTGACTGTGAGTTAAACGGGTATGGCCAATACGTAACCTAGCCAGAGCAGTTTCCCACCTCCGGTTACTGTGGTAGGAGGAAGGCCACTAGGACACACGACTCTTAAGAGTACGCAGTTTGTTACCAATAACAGAAGACCAACAACTCTGCCAGCGGGAAAGGATGGAGGCATGAATAACTGGGTAAAAGTCAGAATAAGAAATACCTTTACGGAGATGGGACAAGTGTGGATAGCTTCCTTAGCGGCAGCATCCGCACACTCATTTAAAGACACCAACATGGCTGGGAACCCAGCAAAACTCAACAGACTTAAATTTACTGGAGATAAGAAACAGCCAATGTTGAATCTCGATGACCACCGGGTGGACTGGATTAAAGGACCCCCTAACGCCATGAGGGCACTACGAGAGTCAACTACCACCACAAAGGAGGATTGACACCGGGAAAGCAGGAGATGAAGAGCATAGATAATAGCATAAAATCCTGCTGTGAAGATGCTAGCTTCCGGAGGAAGGCGACACATATAAGTGTGGTCAGGAAAAACAACAGAGTAGCCCACGCCGTCAGCAGACTTAGACCCATCGGTGAAGATGGGAACGGAGTGGGTGCTCAAGGAAGAAGCGTTTCAGAACCGTAGGAGGGGTAAAAGCTTTAGTAATACGGGTCAGAGAAGTACAAAATTTGGGAAGGGGGACCCTCCACGAGAGGGATGGAACAATACGAGGAGAAACATTGCTAATATGAACCGAAAGAGAATCTTGTAAGCGAGTCAAACGGACAGAAAGAGGGAGGTGGTGAAGAGGAACAGGAACTACAGGAGGGGTAAAAGTCAAAGCACGATAGAGGAGAGAGTGAGGATGCAGGAAGGATCGCGAAAGATAACAAAGACTGTAGCAATCACGGCGGTCTTGGAGAGA
>NC_091194.1:23618250-23645013 GCF_040958095.1 Procambarus clarkii
AATGCCTCCTTCAGCTCCTGCAGATGTCTGACATCAGGTACCTGTGTAAAAATGTCGTCAACATACCTGCAGTATATGGCCGGTTTCAAGTTTCATGTCGACTAAGACTTTTTGCTCGATGGTACCCATGTAGAAGTTTGCAAACAGGACACCTAGGGGAGAACCCATAGCGACCCCATCTACTTGCTTATACATGTGCCCATCCGGGCTCAAGAAGGGTGCCTCTTTAGTACAAGCTTGGAGTAGTTTCCTCAGAATATTTTCTGGTATGTCAAGAGGAGTACAGGCTGGATCACGATACACTCTGTCGGCTATCATCCCGATTGTCTCGTCCACAGGTACGTTGGTAAACAGCGATTCTACGTCCAACGAGGCTCTTATCCCTGTGGCCCGTGTGCCCCGCAGTAAGTCAACAAATTCCTTTGGAGACTTCAGGCTGAAGGCGCAGGGAACATAAGGAGTCAGCAGGCCGTTGAGTCGCTTCGCCAGTCTGTACGTGGGTGTGGGTATCTGGCTAATGATTGGCCGAAGTGGGTTTCCAGGCTTGTGTGTCTTGACATTTCCATACGCATATCCAGGTTTATATTCCCCAATGATCTTTGGCAGGTGGAGTCCGGATTTCTTGGCGTTCACAGTTTCGATCAGTTTGTTGACCTTTGCTTTTAATTCGGCTGTAGTGTTACCCTTTGGAACTTAGTTTGGTCAGAGAGTATGATGTTCATTTTCGCCAGATATTCGTCTTTTTTAAGAATGACATATATTGGCGACTTGTCACCTCTCCTGACAACTATCTCCTTGTTCTCACGAAGGCTTTTAGCTGCCGCTTTGAGCTCGGGGGACAGTATGGTGCTTCATGCTCAGTTAAATGCCAGCATTGGCAGTTATTCTCCCGCACCATTTTGCGACTGGTGAGATTGAAAGGAACGACTGCCATGAGGATTTTAAAGATATCCTTGAGGCCCAAGGCCATTCAGGCTTCAGAATACGTTCACTCTACCCCTCATGGTCGTCGTCAGCCTCTTCGTGTCATGAAGATCACTTGATAGTAGGTTCCATCCGTCTTCTGCAATTCTTGCTGGTGCCAGATGCTCTGTTCAAGAGTACATCCCCTCTCCTCAAACCCAGCAATAAGTGAATAAGATCTGGGCATGGTCCCTTCAAATGCACAAGGTATCTCTATGCCCCTAGGGTGGAGAATCGAGTCATTCTAACAAAGTGCTCTTCTTCCCAAGTTCAATGCATTAATTGCGGGTACTCCCACCATACCTTCTCCCGCTCATTTATGCATTACGAATTTGAGGAAGCCATCCTCAATTTGAAACATCTCGATCATTCATCTTTTCCTTAGGTGAACTGCCAAGTACGCAGTCTTGCCTCTTTCTCTGGCATGTCTAATGCTCGCGTGTTGCATTCCACTTCTCGCCTTCTCCCACTTTCTCAGTTTCGCAACAGTTTCCAGGTTTTGGACCCAGACACCTACACAAACACCTGCAGGTGAGACACCTAAAGACATCTACACTCACCTGCTCCTTTGCGTTCTGAGCCAGAGGGTCTTCCTCCTGGTTCTCTGTCTGGTGTTTGTTTCGTTCCCAGTCTTCCTTGTCTTCTTTGCCCTCTTTCTCTTCTCGCCCCAGTCTTTCTCAGCCCTCTGTTTTTTTACCCTCCACACCACCTGTCCGTCCAGGCCGTTGTCCTTCCTTCTCCTAGGCATCTTCATGTTGACTGCTCCCATTCTTTTTCTGTTGAGATTGTCGAGGCTGTCGCCCAGTACATTGCTGCTCCATTACATTGGTAGACTGGAGACTACCCCAGTCTCTTTACGTCAGAAACGTAAGCCTGGCTCCTCTCCTTCCTCACTGGCGGGTAAGAAGGCATTGCTCTCTTCCTTACCTTCCGACTAGACTCCCTGTATCCCCCTCCCTGTTCAGTGGCTGAGTCCCCTGCCCCAGCTATGGAGGATCCCTTGGTCCTCGATTCTTTAACGGATGCTGCCCTTGTTGAAGTGCACTTCCTTATTTCTCTCCCCCCTCCCCCTGATTCCCTTGCCCACACCTCTCCGATGCCTCCTCCCACTCTGGACTCAGTTCGCCTCTAGTCCATCCTACTGTTCCCTTGACTCCATCGTCCTTGCTAGATTTACCTATCAGGGAAAACTTAACTGCGATTTCATTAATCCTGATCTGAACCTTCTTAGTATACTGTATTCATATTTTCCCTTGTTTTTCCTTTGTTCTCTGTTTCTGTTCTCTATTCTTAACAATGTCTATTCTTCAATGGAATATTCCGGGATTTTATGCCAACTTCTACGATCTCCAATTTCTGATTACACAGATTTTCATTGCTTTATGTCTGTCTCGAGGAGCCGATGCTTGGTGCTCGTACTGGTCACTTCCGTGGTTATTCCTTTCTCTCCCCCGTCTAGCTTTTGCTGGGGGGCGTCTCAACTTTAACAACAGATATGCAAAATAGGCCACGTTCTGAGCATCAGGTGGGTGGCCAGCTCGTTTCGAACAGTTTCAGCAGTGTGGGAAAAATTATGAAGCATTTTGAGTTCATTTTGAAAAAGCAGTGAAAGATGAAACAAGATTAGTAAGTGATAGAAAAACCTATGAAGGTCTGTTGAATCAGTTTCTAATGGATTTAGCTCTAATGTATGGAACGTGCATAAACTTGGTTTACTGTCAGTGTGTCTACAGAAACGCACTACTTCGATTGTGTATGCAGATAAACTGATTCAACGGAGCATAAGGTCACTAAAAAGAAACCTGGCACTGGAACTTTAGAAGCTCAAAAGACAATTGAAAGGGGGAAAGTTTAAAGGAATTATCATAACAAGCAAAGGCAAAATTTGCTCTTATTAATTATCAACTAATCTTGTGACAATTTGCATCACAATATGTTCACGACAATATCCATGAATGGCTCTGAAACTTCTAAACCTCAAAGTATGTATAAATTACTGCTAAGTGAAATGTGTGTCCTTGAAAAAAGCAGCCCGTCCCGACTAGTGGCCTGATGAAATACCGCCTAATTACGGAGACGCTAAAATATTATCCCTGTCAGAGGTGTAAGCTTTCATATTATTCTGCACTAAATTCCTTTAGAGACTGTTGAGGATCATCGACGCCGCATCCCCCAAGATTTACACCCATTACTGAGCTGTTTATAAGTCAGTCCTTAAGTACTGCAGCGTGTGAGGTGGGATTCAGTGAACAAGAACTGCTGTATTCGGCAGCCGGGCGAGTCTACTGACTCGCCCGGCCTTCCATCAGAGTCTGACTCTGGGACCTTTTCACCCACCCCACGAGTCTGATAAGGTAAATGAAGGCCAGATATCGGCATATAAACGATCAAGCAAAAATTTCATCCACGAATAAACCACCCAAACCCACCATGGAGCCACAATTAGAGGATAGGATACCCGACAAGACCCTTTAGGGGTGCATTGTGAATGTACGCCCTGCAATCACCATCTTAAGAACCGTCAGTCTGTCGAGATCAGGCTTAGCAATGCAAGCAAAGATTGACAGTAAAAGCGCCCCTTGCTCCCCGAACAATGACTGAGTTTCAACAGTTTTACGGGTAAGAGAGTGTGCTTCCCCAAACATCCGGGCGACAAAACAGAAGACATCAGAAAGAATAATCAAGAATAGCAAAAAGTCGGTGGGAAATGACAATCAGAAAGGGGAAGAGGGGGAAGGAAAAATTAAACATAAGGAATAGGAAAAGGCATCCAGCACAATTAGTGGAGATGCAAGCAAGAGCATAAGGCTTCAAAAAGGACAGAGGACTGTCCCATGGATTATCACACTCCGGCAGCCGCCCAACAAGCCCTCACTACAGCAACGGCCTGGAAAGGATGAAGGTGGACAAAGAAAAGCCTCTCCTGAAGACGGAGGATATTGGAGGAAGTGATGGTGCTTTCCGGATGCACATATGCTCTTCCCTACCCTCAGCAAATAATATTCATGCTGGTATTGTATTGATTATTTATTAAAGACTAGCTGTACCGGGCCACACGTTGCTGTGGCTCAGAAACCCATGTGCTTTGCTGAGCCACAGCAACCTTCTCCTGTCTCCCAGTCCTCTCTACCATACCCCCCTTTCCCCCTTCCCTTGTCCTCCCAACCATTCATCAATCCCCCACCCCCTCGTCCACCCTCCATTCCCACCCCTCCCCCGTCCCATTCACCTCCACACCATCCCCTCGTCCTCCTAACCATTCCCCACTCCACCGTCCCCTCGTCTTCCCCCACCATCTCTAACTCACCCGTCCTGTCACTCTCCCTACCATTTCCCCCTCCCCCATTCCTTCGTCCTTCCACCATCACCCACGCCCTTGTCCCCCCACCATTCTCAATTTCCCTGTCCCTTCGTCCCCATCATCCACAACTCCCCATCTCCTCGTCCTCCCCATCATCCCCCACTCCAGTCCCCTCATCCAACTTTACTCCCTCATCCGATGAGGCTTCACTCCCTCATCTGATGCATTCCCAAATGAACTGATATCCCCATCAGAAAATTGGGAACATCAAATAATCTGATGTTCCGATCAATGTAATATAAGATAAACAGTTAAAAAACGAAATGCAAAACAATGAAAAAGTTAAAAATAAACAATACTCACAAAATGAACGGTATGATAAACAACAAAGCTCAATTCCAATGCAATGTCACACAAAATATTTAAATCAAAATGAAAATAATTCGAAATCTAGGAAAATTCAATTTATCAATGAAATTGGAAACACTGAAATGAATCGAAATATATTTAGTATAGCGTGAGTTGCTCTTACATGCAACAGATGGAGCTGTTTAAAAAAAAATCATGTTTTTACCTGTCACAGGTGTGGCATCTATACTTATACTTACAGAATGAACGGTATGGTAAACAACACAGCTCAATTCCAACACAATGTCATACAAAATAATTCAATAAAAATTAAAATAAATCGAAATCGATGAAAATTTAATTTATCAATGCAATCAAAAACATTTAAATGGAATTCATAACATATTTAGTATAGTGTGTGTGTTGCTATTACGTGCAACAGAGGGTGCTGTTTTTGAGAAAAAACATGTTTTTACTTGTCACAGGTGTGGCATCTATATAGTAGGTACATAAAACACGCGCATGTTTGAATGAAACGTGTCAGAATTTCAATGCAATTGGGGAAGAAATTTGGGAGCTTACAGCGTGTGTTGCTCTTACGTCCAACAGATGGCACAGTTAAAAAAAAAAAAAACTTTTTTTCCTGTTATAGGTTTGTATAAGATGTTATAGGACATGTATATAGTCTATATAAATAAAAATGGAAATGTTCGTTTGTTCAAAATCGCTAATCTATGAAAGTTCTTCACCAGTTGCTTTGAAATTTTCACACAACGTTCCATTTACATCCGGCCAGGTTTTTATATACATACTATATAGATGTCATATATGTGACGGTAAAAAAACATGCTTTTTCTGAAAACTGTATTTTTTATGTGAGGAAAATCTTCGAAACCTTTTTACCGATTGCTTTGAAATTTTGACACAACGTTGCATTCGAATAGGCGCGTCTTTTTATATATCTACTATATACATGCCTCACCTGTGATGGAAAAAAACATGAGTTTTAAAAATTGCATTTAAAAAAAAAAGCACCATCTGTTGGACGTAAGAGCAACACACGCTGTAATCTTTGAAAATTCTTCACCAATTGCTTTGAAATTTTGACACAACATTGCATTCGAATTTTCACTTCTTTTTATACCTACTATATAGATGCCACCTCTGTGACAGGTGAAAACGTGCGTTTTTGAAAAACAGCGCCAACTGTTGCACTTTAGTATATTTAGTATATATATTTAGTGTATTTAGTATAGGGTGCAGCATGCACCCTATACTAAATATGTCACAAATTCCATTTCAATGTTTCCGATTGCATTGATAAATTTTATTTTCATAGATTACGATTTATTTTATTTTTTATTCAATTATTTTGTTTTGCATTGTGTTGGAATTGAGCCATGTTGTTTACCATACTGTTCATTTCGTAAGTATAAGTATAGATGCCACACCTGTGACAGGTAAAACTATGTTTTTCTTGAAAAACAGTGCCATCTGTTGCATGTAAGAGCAACACACATGCTATACTAAATATGTTACAATTCCATTTCAATGTTTCTGATTGCTTTGATAAATTGAGTTTTCATAAATTTTGATTTATTTTCACTTTGATTTAATTATTTTGTGTGAATTGCGTTGGAATTGAGCTGTGTTGTTTACCATACCATTCATTTTGTGAGTATAGTATATTTTTTTATATTTTCATTTCATTTTTTAACTGTTTTTCTTATATTTCAGTGATGGGAACATCAAATCACTTGATGTTTCCAATTTTCTGATGGGAACATCAGACAATTTGGGAAGGCCTCGAACGTGGTCGTGGGGATGACAAGGGAACAGAAGTTAGAGATGGTGGGGAGGACGAGGGAACATGGGAGGGGGTAATAGTGGGGAAGGACAAGGGGATGGGGGAGTGTGGGATAGTAGGGACGAGGGGACGGGGGAATGGAGAATGGTGGGGAGGACAAAGGGACAGGGGAGTGGGGTATGGTGGGAAGGAAGAGGGGATGGTGGAGTGGGGAATGGTGGGGAGGATGAGGGGACGGTGGAGTGGGGAATGGTTGGGAGGCTGAGGAGACTGATGAGCAGGGAATGTTGGGGAGTACTGGGGGACAGGGAAGGTTGCTGTGGCTCAGCAACGCACATTTCAGCCCCAGCAAAGCGTGGTCGGGTATTGCTAGTAGGCATAGAAAAACACGTGCGTATTCGAAGGCAACGTCGTGTCAAAATTTCAAAGCAATAGGTAAAGAGGTTTCGAAGATTTCTCTCACATGTAAAACAAAGTTTTTCAAAAAAATATGTCTTTTCTGTCACAGAAGTGACATCAATATAGTATGTATATAAAAACCCACTCGGATGCAAATGGAACATTGTGAAAATTTCAAAGCAATCGGCGAAGAACTTTCGGAGATTAGCGATTTTAAACAAACGAATATTTCCATTTTTATTTGTATAGATTTACCACCAAATAGGCTAACATTATCCTACCTTTCGGTTATTAATGTTACTCAGGCATTGCCATTGATATTTTACAAGGTTCATTATTTTCTGTTAATTTTAACCTCAAAATGTGTTATTAAACACAGTCCCGCTCCTGTGCTCAGTAAATAAATCCACTACGGGCTCACCATAGTCCGTGCTACTTGGAACTTTTGTTCCAAATAACTGAATCTAAAACGTTTTATCTTTTTAATATTCTGCCTGAATTGTTATTACCTCTTGTTAATTCGTTTTACCGATCATATAACAGGATATTTACTTCATTCATAGTGCCCGGATTGTTAGGCTATGATTTGACGAACACAATACTCAGCTCCTCGAGTAGCCTAGCAAAGGCTGCGATATGAACCCCATTGAAAATGCCGTGTCTGTGTGTGTCTGTATGATTGTGTGCCTGTGTCTGTGTGTGTTTGTATGTCTGTATGTCTTGTGTGTCTCTGTATGTCTGTGTCTCTCTATATGCATGTGTCTCTGTACATCTGTCTCTGTATGTCTGTGTGTCTCTGTACGTCTGTCTCTGTATGTCTCTGTGTCTCTATATGTCTGTGTCTGTTTGTTTGCGATGCGGTGTGTCTGTAACGTCTGAAGCAGACGTGAAGTCGTCTGCCTCAACAGCGAATTGCCAATACATAAAATTATCATACATTAAATCGTTTACGTAAAAGGTCAATAAACTCTTACGCACTAAAGACGATAGAGTATCTCCCCAGTTTACTAATATACATATATCCATTTATATTCACTGCTGTACTTTATATTCTTTTCGATAGCAGTGTGAATTATATAAACTTATATGTGGTGTTTTGACCAATGTGACTCATCGTTACAAAGCGCCTGTTCATTCATAATCTAACACACTACTACAACAACAACAAACGCGGCGTTGCCATTATGCACGTTACACGGATTGAGGGGTAAAGGAAGACTTTTCTTGACTGTACATGAAAATAATACCTTACAAAACATGTTTAATAAATACTTACCACAATATCTTCCAAACTAAAATTTTTTAAAGAAATATGCACTATAAAATATCGTGCATGAACAACCTACTTTTTAAGACTTTATTTTGCTATATTATGCCATGGAAGTTTTCCAATATTATGGTACAGTTTATAATAGGGAAGTACGTTTTGAGACACGGTCAGATACCAGTATATACTGAGGTGGAAGAATATGGAACCGGTTTGATAAAGTACTTGGTTTCAGTTATATAGAAAAGGACATCAAGGGGTTAGACCTTTTACTGTTGTCTATGGGAGTCAGCTGTCCAAGACCACTGTCAATAAACTGTTCAACTTCTCCCACCGCCCATTAATCTCACTATCAATATATATATTTTTTGTCATCCTTCGACTATTCAGAGTTTTCCATTACCTCTCTTCTCATTACACCAAATATATCCATACTTCCCATAATTGTTTTAAAAAACTTTTAACATGAAAATAACCCGCATTAGTTACAGTAATGAATTAAACTCACAGTAACTTCAACAAGAAAACTGCTGCAGCATCCTCCATTGGTGATATTTCTTCCTCCCACAGCTTATCCAGCTCATCAATTACTGAGTCCAGAGTTGGTTCAGTCTTTTCCTGAAAGTAAACAAAAGTAAATATACCACAAATGTATATATACATAATAACGCCTTACTAAACTTCTCTACAGTTATAAATAGTGCAGCTTTTGTGTAGTTTTACAGACAGGATGCAAGTTACAAAGATGAAAGACGGCAAGTAATGACAAAGCTAATCTTCTGCACCGGAACACTTTCCTATTTATATTAAGAACTCATACGAACTACTTTCCTGCGTGACAAAATGAAAAAGAAGAAATGAACATAAGAATTAAGTAGCTCTGCAACAAGTTTGTTGGTCCATGGTCCATTTACTACTACGCCTCTCAACATTATACTTATCCAACTGTTGACTCCTGTTAAACTACATTCATCCACAACCAACTCTTTAACGGCTACTTTCCTGTATATTAAACAGTATTTAGCTAGCTTGTACCCAGTTTTGTGGGTACTTTCCTTTATGCTTGCTGAACAGTATTTATATAGCTTGTACCCAGTCTTGTGGGTACTTTCCTATATACTTGCTAAACAGTATTTATATATCTTGTACCCAGTCTTGTGGGTACTTTTCTATATACTTGCTGAACAGTATTTAGTTTGTACCCAGTCTTGTGGGTACATTCCTATATACATAGTTGGTACAGTATTTATCTAGCTTGTACCCAATCTTGTGGGTACACTCCTATATAGTTGTTACAGTATTTATCTAGCTTGTACCCAATCTTGTGAGTACATTCCTATATAGTTGCTACAGTATTTATCTAGCTTGTACCAGTCTTGCGTGTACTAATCTGCTACGACACTGTCATCCTGTGTCGACACTGATTACAAGGTTGTCCCTGTAATCACCTCCCTTGTTCTTCACATGAAAACCTCGGTCATATCCTGTCCTTGTCTTGCCTTCTTCAGCGAGTGTACAAGGCGAGCCTCATCAGTGTTAGACATAACTGAAGGATGACATTGTCTGATGATTCTAACTATAAAATCCCTGGACCCTGGTTGCTTATTTCCTGCATTAATGTACTGCTGTTTCTGCCTTGCTAACTTTGACTCCTAGTGCATGTCGATGACTGTATTATTGATTAAGTATACAGCACCCTTGTCTTTCCACAGATAAAGGAATTTACACTTCTCAATGTTAAATGGCTTATATTATTTTAGAGCCAGTGTTGAACTTTATTATGTTTCTTTTAAATTTTTCCAAGTATTCTTTTGCATCCACTACACACCCCACCTTTGTCACCCACAAGTAAGTAGGTAATTACCAAAAGAAGGCACCAAACCGGGAAGGCTATGTAGCATCATCAAATGTGCAGAATATAGGGTGCTAAATATCACTAAGGATACCAATACGAGAATAGAAACCCATAAGGCAAACGATATCAAAGGTATCCGATTCACCATGTTTTCTATCGAGGGCGAGGGACGGTCAGAAAGCAAGACACGTTCGTCCTGGAACTCAGGACATTCAATAATGATATGCACGACAGAAGGAGGGACAATGCTGTTTGGACAATAAGGAGCAGGGCCCATGAAGTGCCCATGAGTTAAACATGTTTGGCCAATACGTAACCTCACCAGAGTTGTTTCCCAACGCCGGTTAGGGTGGTAAGAGGAAACCACGGGAACACACTACTCCTAATAGCACTAAGTTTGTTACCAGTACCAGACGATCAACATCCCTGCCAAAGGGCATGGATGGAGGAATGAATAATTGGATAAAAGTCAGAATAAGGAATACCTGTACGGGAGATGGGACAAGTGCTGAGAGTTCCCTTAGCGGCAGTGTCTGCACGTTCATTTAAAAACACACCAATATGGCTGAGAACCCAGCAAAAGTCCACTGTCTTAAATCTACTAGATAAAAAGCAGCCAATGTTGAATCTTGACTACCACAGGATGGACTGGATTAAAGGAACCCAGAGCCATGAGGGCACTGCGAGTCAACTACAACAACAAAGAAGAATTGACAGCAAGAAAGGAGTTGACGAAGAGCATAGAGAATAGTATAAAGTTCTGCCGTGAAGATACTAGTCTCCGGAAGCAGGCGGCCAGAAAAGTGTGGTCGATTATGTAATAATGTGGTTCTGACCACATAATGTGTGGTCAGGAAAAACAAGAGAGTAGCCTACACCATCTCCAGACCCATCAATAAAGATGGAAATGGAGCGGGAGTGTGAAGAAAAGTGTTCAGGGAAAGGGCGTTTTAGAACTGAAGGAGGGGTAAAAGCTTTCGTCAGATGGGTCAAGATTTTTACAAAATTTAGGAACCTTCTAAGGGGCCAATGACAGAACAACGCGAGGAGATATATTGGTAACACGTCCAAGTGTTTCAAGTGAGTGTCCAAGATTAACCCCAAAAGCTTAGCAGAATCTTTGTACACAAGGGGATGCCCATAAAGCGAAAAAGAGGGATGAAAAATGACTTGCTTTCGAGTAAAGTCAAAGCAAATGTCTTATTTGCAGAGAACTTAAAGCCATGATTGGTGGCCCAAGACAAAACAGCATCAATCGCAAGTTGAAGCCGCTGTTGAAGGAGAGGCGAATCATCTTGACAGCAAAGGGTAAGATCGTCGACATAGAGAACAGAGAAGATGCCAGAAGGGAGGAAAGACGACCATTGAGGGCAACCAGAAAAGAGTAGTGCTCAAAACCCTACCTTGGGATACACCTTTGTATTGCCGAAAAGAGGCAGAGTGGCACCAAGCCTCACTCTAAAGCAAAGACGAGAGAGGAAGTTTTGGAGGAAGAGGGAGATTACCACGAAAACAAAAAGAACGAAGTTGGGACAGAATATGGCATCTTTAGGTGGTGTTACATTGTAAGCCCTTTTCCAGGTCAAAAAGGACAGCAACAACAGAGGTCTTCACAGCAAAAGCAATAGAATAGACCTCCACGTTCACCAATACATCAGTCGTGCTGCAGCAATTGCGAAAAAGTAATTGAGAAGGGGAGAGGTGGGGAGTGTTCCAGGAACCACTTCAGACGAACACTGACCATACGTTCAAAGAGTTTGCAGACACAACTCGTGAGGGGAATAGGGCGGGAGTCCCGAGAGACCCCGGTTCCCAAATAGGGAGTACAACGACATCGAGCCAGTCCTCAGGGACTGGCTCGATGTCGTTGTCGACAACTCCTCCCATCTATTGTGGGAGGAGTTGTATATTTATGTCAGAGTCCGTAAGTGGTATTTCCTAGTGTCCCAAGTACTGACCAGTTTACTGATGACGTGTCTGTATCCACAGAGGCAACGTAGGGCTGCTGTGGTACGAGGACAGTCAGTCTACCCAGGGCAGCCTATATCTCTCTACTCCATTCTGCTTTACAGAAGCAGTGAGCCGCCGCCGAAGAGGAACTGTGTAGTGTCTGCTGTCTGCCTGTGAAGTGGCAGTGACAGAATTCGGCGTATCCCTGGACTGGTTAGAGGAAGAGACGACTGACAGTAAGGTGCTATGGAGGAGTGTAACTAGGTAGTTGCAAGAAGCTCTTGCCAGGGGTTCGCTACCTTTGTATTTGTTCGCGAAGAGGCCCAGCAGCGCGAGGCTGATGTTCTCTGCCAGCACCAGGCTGGAGAGTGATTGTGGGCGTTCACAAGGAGCATCTAGTGAGACTGTGTATAGGCTGGCCAGTGGATAGGGTAGACTCATTGGTGTTTCCCAGTACTGGTTAAGGACGGTAGTGTGTGTTGAGGAAACACGGAAGTTGACAAGACTTTATCGCATGAGCATCGAGGAGCGCTTAGTGTCCTATGAGAGCGACACAGGTGTATATATCAATGGAGTAATTATGATTTTATTTAAGGTGATGGGAAAGTGATTATATGTGAATATAATGATAATTGATGAAGTATCGTATTCCTTGCAACTCCCCCATTGTTTTACTTGCATTACCAAGCTCACTCCTTGAAAACCACTACTAACTTGGGGTTGGATATCAGAACTTTGGTTCCCTTAGCAAAGAACCCGGTTGCGACCCATTGTGGCTGTAACAATGGGTCACAGACGTGCATTCCCATCAGGGAATGCACTTCTGCGTGCCCCAGGAGGTACAGCGAGAAATAGAGTGGAAGGTAGCGTCGAAGAGGGTGTCATGAAAAAGGAGGGCGCGAGGGAGAGGCAGAGTGGAGAGGTCGGATAGAGTAGCACGGAGGGTAAATAGGTTCCAGTCAGCCTTTTCAAACTGCCTCCTAGGGAAGGATAGGGGAGGGTGAAAAGAGAAAAAGGTGACAAGGATGGGGAAATGGTCACCTATGGAGATCATTAAGAACCCGTCACATGAAATCTAAGTAAGGAGACGAGCAGAGAGAAACATTAGGACAGGAAAGGGTGCAAGTTCGAGTCCACATGAGTGGGTTCACCTGAATTCAGAAGAGATGATGAACGTTTCAAGAAGGCGGTTTCGGGTGTTTGTCAGAATATCACCCCAGAGGGTATGTCGACAGCTGAAATCACCCAACACAGAGCACCAGGCTACCAGAGCACTAACTAGAGCACAGGCTCTGGTAAGGAGTGCAACAGAGGCTTAAGATCAGGAAGAGAAAGTGGAACATTTGGGGGGGGAGATAAATGGAAGACTGTATACCATTTACTCACAAAGATACGGGCTGCAGAACATTGGATAGGAGACTGAAAAAGTAGGGGGACGAAGGGAATATCAGTACGAATCAAGAGAGCAGTAGAGTTATGGGCCCCAGCAAAAGCTTCAGCGGGTAGGGGAGAAAGGAATAACCACGAAAGTGACAGAGACGAGCACCGAACATCGGCTCTTGAAGACACACAAAGCGGTGAAAACTGTGTTATCAGAAGTTCGAGTTCATGTAAGTTTGCATAAAATCCACGAATATTCCATTGAAGAATAGACATTGTCAAAAGGAGAGAGAACAGCAACAGAGAACAATGAAGAAACAAAGACAAAAAAAAATAGAGGACGGACCAGAGGCGGACGAACAGGGTCGAGGGGCGGTCAAGGTAATCAGGGGGAGGGGCAGAAACACCGAATCAACAAGGTCTTTATGGAGAAATCATCAGGACGTGTAGAATCCAGATAGTTGAGATCAAAGTATTTAGTCTATGTAGCCAAACCAAACAAGACATGGAACGTATTAGTGCTGGAAGGAATCATGCGAGTGAGTTTGTTGAGGGGGAAGGGGGTCAGCACCGAGCACCCCCTAGTGAGAGGGGGACATTAAAAGGCACAGTTATCACAATGAAAGGAGCCGCTCCAGATCAACACTGGGGGCTTGGGGCTCAACCCCACCACGGAGGTGGGAGGGGAGCATAGAGGGGTAGTCAGGAGGGTCTGCTCTGGGGCAAATGTAGTGGGGGCTGATCCGCTACAGTCCAGTCTTCCATCACAGTCTGACTCGAAGGCCTAGTCGCCCACCCCACGAGCATGGGTAAGAGAGGTCGGCTCAGTTTTCATACAGCATCAATTCTAAAATTCGAACCTGGAACTATAGGATACCATCTACCAGGACAGCCAGGGAGGCCGAGTGCGGGCAAGTGCAGGAAGGGGTGTATCATCCCCAGCGGTGCTGCCCCTTTTTAACAAGGAAGCCCTACTGCCTCACCCATTCTCCCACACTGGTGCAAAGGCCCCATTCTCCTTTTCGCCCCAGCCTGGACACCCAACCATTCACGTAGGGCAACCCCTCCGTTGACTCACAAGGACCCTACGTTGATGCCCTTTCGCACATACAACACCCAAAGAGGGGCATAAAAGGAGGAAAAGTCTACCTTCACCGGTCCCAGGGAGGTGTACGTGAGCCCCCTCACCACGACAAGGCAACACCATGGAAGGGGGATTGTCACCCCATAATCTTGCTTACATTACTTGTCAGTTCAGTATCCAAGCAGTCTTCCATCACTCCCAAGCATTCTTTTGCCTCTCAGTTACCCGTCTGTTCAGTTTGTTCCCCGAGGTTAAAGTCTTTAGTGATCCGTTCCGAGACATTACCAGGTTGGGAGGTTGACAGGGCGTTAATGTGTCAAATGATAGGGCAGGTGTCCAAGGCCAGCTCAGCGTGGACAGAAACCTCCCATCGAGCAAAATATTCACCACCTGGGAAACTACAACTATCAATATCCTCCTACGATCTATGTACAGTTTTCCTATGTACTCACTTCCCCTCCAGTTCTCTTTCAACACTGAAAAGGAGTATGAAGTTTCAACTATTCCTATATGGTTATGATGCCATCCTTCCTTGAGGGCTTGGTTCCCTCTATTGTCTGCGACTTTCCAGCTATCTTGCTGGATATCATCCTCCCTCATATTGTCAGTCTGTGACCTCGGGTTGGAGGTGAGGTCATGACGTACGTCCTTATTGATAGTGAATAATTCACCGGCTAGACACAGGCACGTTCACAAGGGCGCACCTTACATGTAAAGCCATGAACCAGTGGCATAAACAATGAAGGTATAAATCATTAGGTGAAGCCTGATAACTCAACCCACACATGAAAAGGAAGGAAAGTGACAAGTTTTCAGTCCACCCTGGAACTTATCAAGTCGTCCAGGAAGGACGTCGTCATATTTTTTTACTCATCATAAGTGTGAGTTGGGATATTATTTTTTATCAGAGAATAAGTCACATTTGTTAATGTGACTTATTCTTTGCATGCAGCTCAAGTAACCTTTTGTCCGGCAATATAGTAATTGACAAGTAGCTAATGTGTCAAGTAGCATTACTAAAACCAATACTTTCGTTATTTTAAAAATGGAAATGGGAGTATTAATATTCAGTAATACTGACGCCTGTATACAGTAGTCAATATAAGTGGGTGTAAATCTATATAAATAAAAATGGAAATGTTTGTTTGTTCAAAATCGCTAATCTCCGAAAGTTCTTCACCGATTGCTTTTAAATTTTCACACAATGTTCCATTCGCATCCAAGCAGGTTTTTATATACATATTAATTTGATGTCACGTCTGTGACGGGGAAAAACATGTTTTTTTTTAAAACAGCGCCATCTGTTGCACGTAATAGCAACACACAGCTATACTAAATGTTACGAAATACATTTCAATGTTTCCGATTGCATTGATAAATTTAATTTTCAGTTAGTGTTTTTCATGTGAGAGAAATTTTCGAAACCTCTTTACCGATTGCTTTGAAATTCTGACACGTTCCATTTGAATGTGTGCGTATTTATATATACCTACTGTAAACATGCCTTACCTGTGACAGGAAAAAACATGTTTTTTGTTCAAAAAACAGCGCCATCTGTTGCACGTAATAGCAACACACAGCTATACTAAATATGCTACGAAATACATTTCAATATTTCCGATTGCATTGATAAATTTAATTTTCATAGTTTCGATTTATTTAAATTTTTATTGAATTATTTTGTGTGACATTGTGTTGGAATTGAGCTGTGTTGTTTACCATACCATTCATTTCGTATCAGTATAGATGCGACACCTGTGACAGATAAAAACATGTTTTTTTTTTTAAACAGCGCCATCTGTTGCACGTAAGAGAAATTTACGCTAAACTAAATATGTTTCGATTTCATTTCAATGTTTCCAATTTCATTGATAAATTGAATTTTCATAGATTTCGAATTAATTTAATTTTGATTTAATTATTTGTGTGACATTGTGTTGGAATTAGGCTTTGTTGTTTACCATACCATTCATTTTGTGAGTAGTTTATTTTTTTTTTCATTTCGTTTTTTTTTTTTTATATTCAGTGATGGGAACATCAGATCATTTGATATTCCCAATTTTTTTATGTTATCATCAGATTTTTTGGGAATGCATCAGACGAGGGAGTGGGGAATGGTGGGGAGGACAAGGGGACAAGAGTGGGGGATGGTGGGGAGGACAAGGGGACAGGGGAGGCGGTAATGGTGGGGAGGACGAGGGGACAGGGGAATGAAGATTTGAAGATTGTTGGGGGGAGGACAAGAGAACAGGGAAGTGGGGGATGGTGGGGAGGACGAGGGGACAGGGGAGTGGGAAATGGTTGGGAGGATGAGGGGACGGGGGAGTGAGGAATGGTTGGGAGGACCAGGAGACAGGAAAAGGTGGCTGTGACTCAGCAATGCACATGCGTTGCTGAACCACAACAATGCGTGGCAGGGTACAGCTAGTACTCTAATAAATAAACAGTGAATGAACTCGGAGTAAATGGATTCTTGACCAACTGTTATGATATTACTATGATAACACAAAGCATCTTCAACATTCATTTTACTACGCTGATATATATATAAAATGATTCAGTCCTGTGTGTATAGTGTATATAAACTGAGTTTGTTTACTTTAGGCAGGAATAATGCTCAGGACTTAAGTACACATACCTGACACGCTAATAATGTTAGTGACCTTGCAACAACAAACCATCCATACACCAAGATAGTTACAAAATACACTGTTGTTATTATAATGATAAAAGCATCTGTTATGGTCTAATAAACCTAGAGGTTGACAGGAATTAACCCAAAACCAAACCATATTCTAAATAACTAAATACGGTTAAAATGTCTAAAGTGATAAGAGAATATCTGTCCGAAGCTGGCGGCCAGACAGTTGTGGTCAGAATCGCGCGACTTAACATGGTAAATTGTGGTTGTATTACGAGTGTCATAGTGTGGCTGGGGTCGACCCTTCTGTCCATCTTTTATTAGGACTGGCTCCTACTGTGACAACCAGCAACTCCTCGCAAGTCTGAAATGTGGGTTTCATTGTTCAGAGTATTTTCCAATCGATGTCTGTTATTCGGCTGTTATCGACGTTGAGTCCATATCGAATACATTGGTTCAATGTCGATAACGTTGATTTAATGTTGATTCAGTACTACTCGAGCAAGTTTGACCCATTGCGAGAAAGAACGGGAAGATAAAATGGGATGGACTTTGATGTAGGGAGGAAAATGGGAGAGGGAGGTAGAATGGAAGAGGGAGGTAAAATGAGACTGTAAGGTAGGGAGGGAGGTTGACTGAGAAAGTGAGGGAGGGAGGTTGAATGAGAAAGTGAGGGAAGGAGGTAGACTGGGAGAGTGAGAGACAAACGGACAGACCTGGCCACTGATCGGTAACTCCTTCTGAAGGTCATAACAGGAATTCTTAATGAATAGAAATATAAAAAATAAATGTGTCGGTAGAAAATGCAGCAACTGGGGAATCGATTGTGTAATTCCTGTTATCAATAACTTTAAGCTGAATAAAATATATTTATGTTTGAAAACAGTGTGTAAAGTTGTCAGATATTTACGTACCTCTTCTTGCTGTTCATCAATCTTCTTTTCTTTCTCACTGCAATATAGATAAATATTTGTTAAGAGATTATTTATCAGAATATGAACTTTTAAAAAGTGCAAACAAATAGTTTACTGAATTGTAATAATGATGTCTTTAAGTGATGGAGTCTCATTATGAGAAAATCCCAAACACTTACTGTTAAGGAACATTAAGGCTGCGGTACATCACAAGGTCTGGCATACAGTCCTTCTTCAGTGCCGGAAGCTACAATTATATTTTGTTTACACTGTAAATACATGACAACCAAGTCTATATTTTACGAATACTTTTGTAGGAAATGGACTCCACAGAGCTTTGTAGCTACAGTGGAGATTGACTACACGGTGATGACTTGGTGTAAGTTATACTATCTGGGACTCCACTGAGTTGTGTGGCTAGTGGAGATTGACTACACGGTGATGACTTGGTGTAAGTTATACTATCTAGGATTCCACTGAGTTCTATGGCTACAGTAGAGATTGACGACACGGTGATGAAAGAAATACGGCAGAACCTCTTGTTTGAATATGTTTACTTGACTCGTTTGACGCATCACCGACATAAATATGATGAAGAGATAAGTAACGCTTTCTTGCTCCATTTCTTGTACTATTTGGATTGTTTATTAAGACTTAATAAGACTTTAGATTTTTAGCATTGAGATTACTGGTATTCTTAATACAACTGTATTACAAAAAATTAACATTAGCACTTAGCAAGGAAGAATCAGTATGTACATTTACTATATATATCTGGAAGCGAGTCAATTGATGTGATGAAATAATCCTCGTCATAATGACAGACTTTTCAACATGGAAAAGTTTAATATGTGGAGAGAGCTCTTGCGATGGATGGATTGTTCGGTTACCAAGGCATGGCTGGTAACTTCAGGACAAGGTTATGGGGAAGGTATACATGGCTGATAACTTCAGGACAAGGTTATGGGGAAGGTATACATGGCTGATAACTTCAGGACAAGGTTATGGGGAAGGTATACATGGCTGGTAACTTCAGGACAAGGTTATGGGGAAGGTATACATGGCTGGTAACTTCAGGACAAGGTTATGGGGAAGGTATACATGGCTGGTAACTTCAGGACAAGGTTATGGGGAAGGTATACATGGCTGATAACTTCAGGACAAGGTTATGGGGAAGGTATACATGGCTGGTAACTTCAGGACAAGGTTATGGGGAAGGTATACATGGCTGGTAACTTCAGGACAAGGTTATGGGGAAGGTATACATGGCTGGTAACTTCAGGACAAGGTTATGGGGAAAGTATACATGGCTGGTAACTTCAGGACAAGGTTATGGGGAAAGTATACATGGCTGGTAACTTCAGGACAAGGTTATGGGGAAAGTATACATGGCTGGTAACTTCAGGACAAGGTTATGGGGAAAGTATACATGGCTAATAACTTCAGGACAAGGTTATGGGGAAAGTATACATGGCTGGTAACTTCAGGACAAGGTTATGGGGAAAGTATACATGGCTGGTAACTTCAGGACAAGGTTATGGGGAAAGTATACATGGCTGGTAACTTCAGGACAAGGTTATGGGGAAAGTATAAATGGCTGGTAACTTCAGGACAAGGTTATGGGGAAAGTATACATGGCTGGTAACTTCAGGACAAGGTTATGGGAAAGTATACATGGCTGGTAACTTCAGGACAAGGTTATGGGGAAATTATACATGGCTGGTAACTTCAGGACAAGGTTATGGGGAAAGTATACATGACTGGTAACTTCAGGACAAGGTTATGGAGAAAGTATACATGGCTGGTAACTTCAGGACAAGGTTATGGGGAAAGTATACATGGCTGGTAACTTCAGGACAAGGTTATGGGGAAAGTATACATGGCTGGTAACTTCAGGACAAGGTTATGGGAAAGTTTACATGGCTGGTAACTTCAGGACAAGGTTATGGGGAAAGTATACATGGCTGGTAACTTCAGGACAAGGTTATGGGGAAAGTATACATGGCTGGTAACTTCAGGACAAGGTTATGGGGAAAGTATACATGGCTGGTAACTTCAGGACAAGGTTATGGGAAAGTATGCATTAGTTCCATTCACCTGGACTCTACGAGACTCGGAACAGTGGACCTCACGTGTGTGACCCCAGAGCTCTATCGACTAGGCTATGAGTAGTCTTAATAAGGAAAGTTTCCAGAAGCAGCATCCTGCTGCTTTCCTTATTAAGACTACTCATAACCCAATCGATAGTGGCTCGGCCTCACACGCATGGGGTCCACGGTTCTAGTCTCCTAGAGCCCACGTGAATGGAATGTTTATTTCCACGGAAGTGTGGATGACAATTTATATAAATAAATACAGTAATAATAATAATAATAATAATAATAATAATAATAATATGACGTCGGCGTGGATCACCAATTCCTCTGAGCATCAGTAGTAGTCAGGGAAAGTCGAAAATTCCAGTTTGGCAGCAGGATGCTGGTTCTGGAAACTTTCCTTATTAAGACTACTCACATCCCAGTCGATAGAGCTTTAGCTTCATGGTAACTTCATGAAGTTACCTAACTTCACGGGGTAAGGTCAACTTCATGACCTCACAGGCATGGGGTCACAGGTTCGAGTCTCCTAGAACCCAGGGTGAATAGAATGTTTATTTCCACTGAAGTGTGGATGACAATTGATATACATTTGTTTATATTTACCACAATGACACTGGTGTATGGTGGTCCATAAATAATGTGGTCCTATAGGTTACTCTTAGAAATAAGAGAATAGACAAGTGGCTGATTGAGGCAGATTATGCAAATCTTATGCAGATTATGTGTAAAAGTTATCAATAAATATTAGCTAAGCTTGAGTCTGCAGTAGTGTAAAATGTTATCAATAAATATTAGCTAAGCTTGAGTCTGCAGTAGTGTAAAATGTTATCAATAAAGATTAGCTAAGCTTGAGTCTGCAGTAGTGTAAAATGTTATCAATAAATATTAGCTAAGCTTGAGTCTGCAGTAGTGTAAAATGTTATCAATAAAGATTAGCTAAGCTTGAGTCTGCAGTAGTGTAAAATGTTATCAATAAATATTAGCTAAGCTTGAGTCTGCAGTAGTGTAAAATGTTATCAATAAATATTAGCTAAGCTTGAGTCTGCAGTAGTGTAAAATGTTATCAATAAAGATTAGCTAAGCTTGAGTCTGCAGTAGTGTAAAATGTTATCAATAAATATTAATTATGCACAAGTCTGCAGAAACGTAAATGTTAACAACAAACATTAGCTAAGCTTGAGTCTGCAGTAGTATAAATGTTATCAATAAATATTAGCTAAGGGGCATAAAATTCCAAATATGCCAAAAATATATACAAATGCAAACTCGTTTGATTTCAATCAAACTTTTTTGACGAGTTGTATATGAAAAGGGTTTCCTCTGGTCCAAGTCTCAGCATCGTAGCATAAATAGGAGGGGAGAAAAAAATTTTGAATTGTGTAAAAAAAATTCCAAAATGGTCAAAAATTAACATCAAACACGTGTCAACTGAAATCATATCTACGACTCTTAGCTATTACAATAGCTTATAATAAAAATATTTAATAATTAGTTTTATCCAAAAAAAAATTAGTTAATTTTTTCTTTATTTGTTTATCGGATGATTTCCATGAAACTTATACACCTGACTGCACGTAAGCCTATCTATAAGGGTGCCAATTATGGAGGAAATTGGTTGATGTTAACCTCAGCCACAGATGGCAGAACCCTAGAATTTATTATAGGAACTTAAACGTTCCTATAACTCTTTCATTTTTTATTCAATTTACATGAAACTTACACTATATATGTAGAGTTTATGTTTCTACAAATCTGTTTCGACTTTTTTTTAAGTTCTTTTATTGATTTTATAATAGTAATAAAGCATGATATATTACCATAATTTTTTATGAAACTTTGACTATTTGTATAGTAAAACTAAACATAATTTGGAAAATCCGCTGAAACAGATCCTTTTATTATATGCTAATGTGATAAAAGAGTGTCATAGAAATTATTTAATTTGAAACTTGTGGTTGTAATTTTGATTTGAAAATGTGTAAAATTTGTTGAAAAAAAACAAAAGGCTGCAATACGGAAGCTTGGAACAATTGCAGCTCTTTTCATATACAACTATTCAAAAAAGATTTGTTGACATTGAACAAAGTTAAAAAAACTACCTCATGGCCCCTAAGCTTGAGTCTGCAGTAGTGTAACTGTTATCAATAAATATTAGTTACGCACGAGGCTGCAGCAGCGTAAATATTAACAATAAATATTAGTTACGCACGAGGCTGCAGTACGGTAAATGTTATCAATAAATATTAGTTACGCACGAGGCTGCAGCAGCGTAAATATTAACAATAAATATTAGTTACGCACGAGGCTGCAGTACGGTAAATGTTATCAATAAATATTAGTTACGCACGGGGCTGCAGTACGGTAAATGTTATCAATAAATATTAGTTACGCAGGGGGCTGCAGTACGGTAAATGTTATCAATAAATATTAGTTACGCACGAGGCTGCAGTACGGTAAATGTTATCAATAAATATTAGTTACGCACGAGGCTGCAGCAGCGTAAATATTAACAATAAATATTAGTTACGCACGAGCCTGCAGTAGTCTAAACGTTATCAATAAATATTAGTTACGCACTGGGCTGCAGAAAGGTAAACGTTATCAATAAATATTAGTTACGCACGAGGCTACAGCAGCGTAAATGAATGATGTTTCACCAATCACATACTTGTGATCTTTCAACATTTGTCAAGACACAGTCGTATACAGAGAGTCTGTAATTAAAGATTAGTTATTAAACACCAACTTGTACTTACATGACCTCACTCCTCTCAGAACAGAGAACCAGTTCGTCACCTTCTTCCGTGATTGTGAATTTTGCTGGGAATAAATAAGTAATAATAAAACAAACGAGATAAATACTCCACGCCACAAAATCAAAAGTAGATTTCTCTTCAAAGTAACAAATACTAAACTAGGATTACATCTGTAATTGAATATTTTCTAGAGCAATGGTTCCCAAAATCTTTACGGTCATTACTAATTGTTTATATATTGTCGTTATTAATAGCCCCCTACACTCAGTACAGGTCCCCTCGGGTATCCTCTGGTACCATAACCTGTACACTGCCTTAACTTATGCCCCCTACACTCAGTACAGGTCCCGTCGGGTATCCTCTGGTACCATAACCTGTACACTGCCTTAACTTATGCCCCCTACACTCAGTACAGGTCCCCTCGGGTATCCTCTGGTACCATAACCTGTACACTGCCTTAACGTATGCCCCCTACACTCAGTACAGGTCCCCTCGGGTATCCTCTGGTACCATAACCTGTACACTGCCTTAACTTATGCCCCCTACACTCAGTACAGGTCCCCTCGGGTATCCTCTGGTACCATAACCTGTACACTGCCTTAACTTATGCCCCCTACACTCAGTACAGGTCCCCTCGGGTATCCTCTGGTACCATAACCTGTACACTGCCTTAACTTATGCCCCCTACACTCAGTACAGGTCCCCTCTGGTATCATAACCTGTACACTGCCTTACCTTATGCCCCCTACACTCAGTACAGGTCCCCTCGGGTATCCTCTGGTACCATAACCTGTACACTGCCTTAACTTATGCCCCCTACACTCAGTACAGGTCCCCTCGGGTACCATAACCTGTACACTGCCTTAACTTATGCCCCCTGCACTCAGTACAGGTCCCCTCTGGTATCATAACCTGTACACTGCCTTAACTTATGCCCCCTACACTCAGTACAGGTCCCCTCTGGTATCCTCTGGTACCTTAACCTGTACACTGCCTTAACTTATGCCCCCTACACTCAGTACAGGTCCCCTCTGGTATCATAACGTGTACACTGCCTTAACTTATGCCCCTACACTCAGTACAGGTCCCCTCTGGTATCATAACCTGTACACTGCCTTAACTTATGCCCCTACACTCAGTACAGGTCCCCTCTGGTATCATAACCTGTACACTGCCTTAACTTATGCCCCCTGCACTCAGTACAGGTCCCCTCTGGTATCATAACCTGTACACTGCCTTAACTTATGCCCCTACACTCAGTACAGGCCCCCTCTGGTATCATAACCTGTACACTGCCTTAACTTATGCCCCCTACACTCAGTACAGGTCCCCTCTGGTATCCTCTGGTACCATAACCTGTACACTGCCTTAACTTATGCCCCCTACACTCAGTACAGGTCCCCTCTGGTATCCTCTGGTACCATAACCTGTACACTGCCTTAACTTATGCCCCCTGCACTCAGTACAGGTCCCCTCTGGTATCATAACCTGTACACTGCCTTAACTTATGCCCCTACACTCAGTACAGGTCCCCTCGGGTATCATAACCTGAACACTGCCTTAACTTATGCCCCTACACTCAGTACAGGTCCCCTCTGGTATCATAACCTGTACACTGCCTTAACTTATGCCCCCTACACTCAGTACAGGCCCCCTCGGGTACCATAACCTGTACACTGCCTTAACTTATGCCCCCTACACTCAGTACAGGTCCCCTCTGGTATCCTCTGGTATCATAACCTGTACACTGCCTCAACCTATGGCCCCTACACTCAGTACAGGTCCCGTATCATAACCTGTACACTGCCTCAACCTATGGCCCCTACACTCAGTACAGGTCCCGTATCATAACCTGTACACTGCCTCAACCTATGGCCCCTACACTCAGTACAGGTCCCGTATCATAACCTGAACACTGCCTCAACCTATGGCCCCTACACTCAGTACAGGTCCCGTATCATAACCTGTACACTGTCTAACCTATGGCCCCTACACTCAGTACAGGTCCCGTATCATAACCTGTACACTGCCTCAACCTATGGCCCCTACACTCAGTACAGGTCCCGTATCATAACCTGTACACTGCCTCAACCTATGGCCCCTACACTCAGTACAGGTCCCGTATCATAACCTGTACACTGTCTAACCTATGGCCCCTACACTCAGTACAGGTCCCGTATCATAACCTGTACACTGCCTCAACCTATGGCCCCTACACTCAGTACAGGTCCCGTATCATAACCTGTACACTGCCTCAACCTATGGCCCCTATATATTGCAAAATGGGCCCCCTGGAGCCATAGCTCCCACTTTGGAAACTAGTATTCTAGAGAAAATAATAATTAAAAAAATATGCAATACTATTGTTGTGAGTAAATGGAACATTATACCAATATTTTATGTATAATTTTCAATGTAACACTATATTTGTTAAAAATTAGTCGTCTTATTTATCAGCATAATGAATCTTAAATTATTTAAAAAATCAACTACTGTACAGTTAAGCGTTAAATATATAATACATACTTTTTATCTCGTAGATTGATGAGTGAAACATCTTATAAACAGTTTTCATTCCTCCCAAGGACGCACAATCAAAGCCATGCATCTCCATGTCTTCCAAGATCCTGCCAATGCTGCGAAGCTGAGGAAAGTCACGTCGTAGAAACGCAAGTTTAAGGAGGTTTAAATTTAATTCCAAGACAAACGCTCATGAACTGTCATGTTATTGTCAGCTTTTATGTTATGTAGCATAACGTTTGTAAAAAAAAATCAACATAATAACAAAAAAGTATAAAGCGTTATCGAAAACCTTCATTATCTTAAGATTCTTGCAGTATTATCCCCTCATGAATAAACTGTGTGTAACCAAGCTACAAGAACTACAGTATTTGGTTTCCATGTAATCTAATAAATGTAGTCAGTTTAATAAAGGTAAAAAAAAAGACGTTGATTTTGACTAAAATATTTATCATTGGAAGGCGGTTACAGACAACACACCTTCAACTTGAGCAATAAACGTACAGTATGTGATTTATATTATCGCAGATACATATCAAAGTAGACGATACACCAGCATCTAATCCCATATTTATTATTTGCCCAACTTTGGCAATGTAAATTATATATATATATATATATATATATATATATATATATATATATATATATATATATATATATATATAGAGCAGGCGGCTTGACGTCTGCGAGGCTCTACACATCAAGAAGTCAACACCAGCAATCAACAGCCAATTAATGCACAACTATATTCTACCCACCTCAAGACTCCGCTCCAATATAGAAGCATCAAGAAATATGGACCAATAGGCTTTCTACAAATCACTTCCATTCAATACCCATTGTTTCGTGTTCTGTCTTGTGTTTAGGAATTTAATACCCTATTAATACCACCTCACCCCATCCACCTCACTCAAATGTAGATATAAACAAATCGAAGATGTGTAAGTTCTATTCAGTTGTGTATGTGTAAGCTAAAGTCTTTGAAAATGTAATAAGTTTTACGAAACGCGCTCAAGTGTCGCGTCAGACTAGAAATAAAAATGAATTTTGGAGAATTGATTTTTGAATTACCACCAACAGTGAAAAGAAACGTACGATAGATCGAGAAAATTCGTGTTAGAATTATTAATCTTACTTTCTCGGTCATATTTAATAATATATGTCTACAGGAAAGACTGCTACCAAAATATACTAATATATATATATATGTATATGCATATATATATATGTATATATATGTATATGTATATATATATATATATATATATATATATATATATATATATATATATATATATATGTATATATATATATATGTATATATATGTATATATATGTATATGTATATATATATATATGTATATATATATGTATATACATGTATATGTATATATATGTATGTATATATATGTATGTATATATATGTATGTATATGTATGTATGTATGTATGTATGTATGTATATGTTATATATCTA